>NW_020171200.1:0-1167 GCF_000524195.1 Echinococcus granulosus | reverse complement strand
TTAAATCAAATGTGGCCACCCCTGAAGTCGTAGCATCAACACACCTGGCATTAATCATATTAACGTGGACGCGTCTCTCAAAGTCCCGCTTCACCACTGACAAACGCTCTTATCAGATTTACCTGAGGCAAAGCATGAAGCAGCAATTAAGGGCTACGTGACGGCTGAATACTCACGCGAATGACTGCCGAGACTGTGGAGTTGGAACGCATACATCACAGCAGGGCTCGACACCGACGTATAGAATAGCTGTCACCTTTGACGCCTATACACCATTCCACTTCTTACAGCTGAGCAACTCAGTGCCTGAATGAGTATTTTAGATGTGTGCAGGTTCGTGCTTAACGCCTTTGTTTGTGGAACGCTTAATTCAGCATGCTTCACGCTCTGTTGTATGCATTCACTCACTACCATTTTGCCTGTCATCCCGAATAAGTATGCCTGTGTCGGCAGGTGACATTTTTTAAGCTGACTTACCTGTCCGTTAGCATAACGTGACTTGACCTCTTCCTTCAATGCACTCAAATGGACCTCTAGAGCTTCCTAACCTTGCAGTTTGGTTGAGCAGGAACAGCATCAGATTTGAATGCCGTAGTTTGACGTGGATGCAGCAATCGCCAATACAGATGTCTTTTTGCCTCTGGTCTTAGCTCAGATCACCCACTTGGCTTGTACATCAATAGTCTTGCCACGTTCCCAACTACCTTTAGAAGTACATCAAGTGGTCTTTCACCAAAGTTGCAACTTTCCATCGACCATCCACTTGGATATCCTTGTGGAGATGGAAATGCAAGGAAGAATGGAAGGTGTAATTGGTCCAAGTGCATAACACCCAACTGACTTCCTTACAAGCTACCTCTCATTTCAGCATCCTCCTCTCTGGTGTACAGGGTAAGTAGAGCAGTGATTGTTGGATGACGTTAAAAATGCTAATACCAAGAAGTGTGATATTCACTTCGTTCTGAAGGACGACGAAGTTCCACTTCCTTTGGGAGGTAAATTGAATTGATAGTGATCAGAACTGGAAATGGATAAGTGAATGCGCAGCAAAGCCGATTTGCGGTCCCACTCCCACAACCCACTGCTAGTGTTTGTACTCGACCTAAGAACTTACATGTGTACACATGAGTTACAGTGTCCCTCGCCTTGGTATCCAGCTGCGTAATC
>NW_020171201.1:0-1165 GCF_000524195.1 Echinococcus granulosus | reverse complement strand
GATAGTCCGAATTGCCATGCGGAGGTTGAAATTTTTGCGAAATATAGTGGGTGTTCACTCTTTCAGTTTAGTAGCGACTCCTTGTCATAGGGTTGCTGCGGCTATGCACGGAAGGATGGGGCGAGGAGGAAAGGAAATGCGAGCCCTTAGAAGTTGTTCTTGTTCGATACGGAAGTGGTTGATTGTGACCATTTTGAACAGATTTGGTTGATGTGTTTTCTGTTACGTGGATTCTGAGGAAATTCTTTTGAAAGACAGAGTTGGTTGAAGGCAGTGAGGAAAAGTGTAACAAAGTAGATGTTTGGCAGTTTTGGTTTTGATAAAATGCCATTTTTTTAATGGATCCAGAATACCCTAATGCTGAACCGTCTACCCTTCTAGGGTGCAAATATACGTTACCAACTGGTCTGCAAGAGATCCATGTGTGAAATATCAGCAAATTAATTCGGCATGTAATAAGTTCAATCTATTCATCAAACCAACCATCCTTGATTCATCCATGGATTCGTCAGTTTAATAGTAAATGTACCTTCCATCCTGTATCCATCCCTAGCCATCCATCTCATCCCATTCATCTATCCAACTATTCAACAATTCGTCCACCACTCCATGTACCATTCAATGTCCATCCATCCAGCATCCACTCATTCAGTGATGCGTCCCCCAGTGTACTTTCGTTCGGCTAACTGAGCTTCGTTCCCGCCATCTGTTCATCCTACTACCACTCACCCATGCACTCCTCCATGGGTGCATCTATCCATTCACGTTAACTCCATCCATCTGCGATCCTCATGTTCTTGTTCCATTCACGTATCGTGTATCCATGGCTTTTGGGTCCATCTTCAGTGACAGTGGCAAATTAGCAAATTAAATGTATTATTTGAGGGATTGGGTAGGATTCGATTCCACATGGGTGATCGGTGTCTCTGCTTACAATTGTAGTCACACCAGCCTTTCAAATAGTTTTAGTTTTGGTTCCGGACTATTGGTCTGCTTAGACACACACACATCACCTTTGGGACCTTCTCTCTTCTCCAAAGAATCCAAACTTAGAGCCAGCCTTGATGCAAATTTATCTTCCTTACGCGGCTTATTTGTCATATCTCCCAAAGGGGCGGATTGTGCTACCCGCCTTGATCTTGAGCGGTGTCAACTTTCGCCTCGA
>NW_020171202.1:0-1165 GCF_000524195.1 Echinococcus granulosus | reverse complement strand
GGCTCCCCGAAGGGAAATCCAATTCCGACTACTCATGGTACCCGCAAAAGTATGTAACTTATTGTAAGAAATCCTCTTTGCTGCAAATGAGTATCACTAAAGCGTATTACTTTCCCAGTATCTCTAAATGTGCTCAACCATCAATCATCAAACCTGCTTGCTTTTGTCATTGTGGCATGGAAAATGTGTTACCGAGTTCGAGGGACCACTGCTGCAATTCCTTGTGTTCGAGGGACAAGAGAAAGCTGACTTGTCTTATAAGTGTCATTTGGACGGCTGTGCTATGCCACGCTACGTATCCGAAAATAACCTGAAATGGCCTAAACCTAAACTGATCTGCCAGTAGCCCCATTTTAAATGCCACATTGAGGTTTGTTCCACGTTGACTTGTGAGACCGTCTGGCGAATCAACGAGATTATGTCCACTGAAATAGCACCGTGTCTTGTTTTCGACTAAATGGAAGGAGGAGAATGCTAAAACACTTGCAAATCTACACTTCTAATCTGATGAGCACGTAACTATACGCCCTATCCCTCATTTTCCCAATCCTATTTATAAACCATCACCTTCTACTTCCCATTGCATCATCTCATTTTCTCCTTTGTCTCTTCTATCATTTCTTGCCACCCTCACCTCAACCCATCACTTATACCTGCAACAAGGTTCGGGAAGGCTTGTTAAGTTGAGCCACTGATTAAGAAGAGGCAATTCGTTCTCTGTATCATCGTTTGCTAGATTTGCCTCATTTTGTCTATGCTCACTCTGCTCATCAGCTCCTCAGGTCTCACACAACCCAGCTTGTCCACAAGGCCCCACATCTCCCCATCACTCGCGTCCAGCGTGCTCCAGTGATTGCACGTTGTCAGTCACGCGAATTTCAAGTCGTCTTCGAGTCAACGATCGATGAGCCAGGCACATCGCAGTTGTGACATTCCGGTGACGTGGTGATGATGTGCGGGAGTGAATTCGTCTGTGTAACGTTTTTCTGTGCCTACCTGGGCTTCGCCTTACTGAACCACTTCAATGTAGTCAGTTTGGCAACATGGTGCCCCCTCTGGACATCGGTCAGATTCCTTGAGGCCACTGTCAATTGTAAGTGTGTGTCAATGAACTGCCTCCTCCTCTTCCTCCTCCTCCTCCTCCTCCTCCTCCGCCTCCTCCTCC
>NW_020171203.1:0-1165 GCF_000524195.1 Echinococcus granulosus | reverse complement strand
CCAGAATGTCCACCATTTATTAGCATATTTTAATTAGAATTCCACCTTAAATAATTAATGGTTTCTCTTCTCACCTTTACAAATCATCCGTGCCACCTGTCAGGTGACATGCGTCGAATAGATTGTAAGACATTCTTGCACATTTTCTGCTTCTCTTCTGAGGGAGGTGGATAATGTGAGACGGAGAGATGGAGGAGATAGACGAAGAAGAATGGTGAATAGGTGGATCGAGAAAGAGTGGGTTACTGGATTACTGCTCTTGACCTTGAAGTTAGTGCAAGCGCATTTAAAGTGTACCCGAATGCGATTATAGCGATTTAGGAGGGAATGAGTGCGAGGGTAGTTGTTAGATGGGAAAGAATTGCCCCTTTGTACTTAAGAACTTCCCGAACAAAGTCCTTAGGAAAGTGTGCATAAAACAAATGGATAGATATGGATTGGATGGAAGTATTACAGCAACACTGCTTCGAGTGTAACGAGTCTGCGTGTGAGCTGTAACAAAGCAGGAGATGCATCCAAACAAGAGACAGCCCTTTAATCTTATGGGGCCCACACTCTTGACCGATGCTCCACTAGGAGGTAAAAATCAAGCCTGCCCAATACCTCCCTCCCCTAGCCTATTCTTCAAGCTTTGCCTCAAAGCACCCATCGGAAGTGTAGGACTCCGTTCTATGGGGTCATATGCGACCTCTAGGAACATTTTAGCGGTAGGGGCTACCGTGAAGAGAACAATGGTTGGAAATTATCCAAAGTTGGACTCCTTTCAACTCTTCGGCAGTGGTGAGTCACCGCGACTATAGACATCCGTACCCGAAACTATTCACTTCGAACGCTCAGAGTTGCCAACCACTCTAGGGGGTAACAAGACGTCCCCTTTTGGATCGCTGACACCACTGAGGCACACCGCGCCTTCTAAAAAGTTAATTTTAGGCCTAATGGATAATGATTCCTCCAAGATGGAAGTCCAGGCTGCCCGCCAGGCCAAATTCACATTAAAACAAATATTACATCACAGAACAACAATTTGGTTTGATAAAAATCTGTCCTGTTGCATAGGATACTTTGGAAGTAATCTTCGAGTTTAATTACAAACAACACTTTAACCGCTGCCATGGTAACATCTATAAGTTCAAATCAATTCACATCAGCTAATTTCAATTCTACG
>NW_020171204.1:0-1162 GCF_000524195.1 Echinococcus granulosus | reverse complement strand
TTTTGCACTATCTAATGACTTTTGTAAGCCCTTTTGATTCTTGCTCCATTGAGTTTGTGGTCAAATAAAATGGTCTTATATTGCAGAGGTGTGCCTAGCAGGTGATTCCTTGCAATGTGGATGGTGAGTAGAATGTAAAAATTGGAGGAGACGAGGTCAACTAGTGGCATATTTCCAGTGAGCGGGAGATGTGATTCATTGTCCTGATGAACAAATATGCTAAAAAGGGTACCATAAATTGTGGATTTAGGAAGCCCACCAATCTACTCTCCACGCCGACAGCATGGTGCCTTACCGCCCATAGCACACCTGAGTACACTTCGCTTCTGATATTCAAATGTAATGACTGAACTCCAAGTCAATCTAATTGAAACTTGCAACCGCATTTTAATGCTGGCCTCATTGACATTTATACTGCTCCGTCCTCTGCAGAAAATAATCTACTTCGTCGCACTGATTGATTAAAGCAAGCACCATCATTTTAGCGCTGCAGAATTGCTTCTGGATCTAAAAATTTATCGTTATTGATCAAACATTATTCTTTACTGTAAGGTGGAGACTGAGTGGAAGGGAAGGGATTATCATGCGATGCAGCTTTCGTGGATTTCTAATGCTGTCTGCCACTCCATCTGGTTGACTCGAAATCATCTTCATTAGCGTCTTGACTGCAGAGGCGCAACGAAACACCGTCCATCAACCACCGGATGGTGCGACGCCCTTCTCTTCTCCATGTTCAGTGCCAGTGAGTAGATGTGGTGCATGTAGAGCATCAACCCTGTCAGTATTGCGGAAGCTTGATGCTCTTTCAGTTTTACTGATCATTGCTGAATATCTTGAATAATGAAACCCTGTAAACATCGATTTTCAGACACTTTTGTGCATGGGCATTTTTCTTGAAAAATTTTCTTAATTAATTATACTTCGCCTTTTTTTCAAATGATACACATGAACAAGTTAGTCGTCTATCATTTGGAAGACGGTTTGTAGTAATCCGTACTATCCATATTTCTTTTAGCTTAAATCACAACAGGTATTTGCAGACTGTGTAAGCCCCAAATTTGTGGGCATTTCCGCATTTCATCAGACACTACTAAACACATTAGCTTGATTTACCTAATTTTACAGTCCCTTTTGGAATTAACTCTAATATCATTTAATGTGA
>NW_020171205.1:0-1161 GCF_000524195.1 Echinococcus granulosus | reverse complement strand
AGTATCGTAGGTTCTTTCCTTTCTAGAACTTTTTGTTTTGTATGAATTTGTCAGAGATCGTTCATTCTGCTTCTTCAGCTTGGGGATGGCTCACTTGGATTTGCATGTGCGTGCATGAATTGTTTGCAACGGTGGTTCTCGACGGTTTTGCTCGTACTTGCTGCAGGTCTTTATGGTAGGTAGAACTCCAGCTAACTTTATTCAGACCTTTCATTTATTAGAAGTCGAAGTAGAGCTCGTTCTACTCGTCCTAAATCAAGTTTTGACCTGTACGTAGCATGTCGTTATTTGAGTCAACTTGTGAATGCGGTGTCCTTGTTGTGTTATCTATTTTTAAGTTGTACGTGCAAACCGGTTTGACTTGTGAAATATGATTGGAAGTCTCTGTCCACTTTTTAGTCCTGTTCAGACACATGTGCGTCCGATCTTTTTTGTTCACTTAGAGGAGTGTTATTTCTCGCGAATGCTGGCATTGCTGGTGTTTAGGTAGGTTTCAAGGTAGGTTCAGATCTTGATATTTGTAAGTTCTATTTAATGTACTCATCCACATACTCTAATAAACTTGAAGTGTAGCTATTTTGACTGATGCTTTTAGTGTTTTGACACACCTTTTTCACACTTGTCCAGAGGTTCTAGTTTATCAATCGTGTGATGAGGAATGAAGTTTACGACCAAGTGGACACTGGGAGATGTTAATGCAGATCAGCTGGGTCGCTCGCAATAATGAGGTGGCAATTGTCTATAGTGTGTGCGCATCTGAGCCGCAACAGTAGTATATATTGCTTCCACTCTGAAATAGAAACACAGTGCGCAATGATTTCGCCTGTACTCCAATCACATGGTGAAAATGTTGCCTGTAGCCTTTAAACTGGGTTCAGATCCTGATGTTTGTAACCTCACTTCAACGCGCTTTTCCACATACTCTAATAAATAAGCTTAAAGAGAAGTGGAAGTAGACAACTGAGTCTGAAGTTGCTAGCCTTGGTTCTCTCAAGCCTTATGCAAGTGGTGCTCCTCACCTTTGTGCTTTTATCTCAGCCTTGTTTTATTATTAAGTGCTTTTACTTTTTGCTATTTGCATGAAGTTGCATAAAATTATCCTTGACGGTCACTTGCAGTATAAATGGGATATTAGGGTAGGGGCCGCACATATCTTAGGTG
>NW_020171206.1:0-1161 GCF_000524195.1 Echinococcus granulosus | reverse complement strand
GGAAAGGCTAAAACTAATTAGTGAACATTTAAACTGCATTTAGAATATTCATTCGCATTGGCTAAGTTTCGCTTATTAAAATACTGAATGAAACTTACATTACTTCAGTGCTTATTGACAGCAGGCTTATGCCTCCTGTGATAAAACCAGAAATCACTGAATGCATTGAAATAGGAGTATTATTCGTGAACACGCTATCAGCTTTACGCGCAGTAGAGACATCTTTGTGTATTAAATAGCATTTGGCAGCATTTAGACCTTTGAACTGCAAATGAACGCATCGTCTCGAGCTAAGTTTTACTAGCATGTGTGCCAGTGACAGATGATAAAAGAGGGTTGGAAACGATTTATCTCATGCAATGGGAGAGAGTTAAGGGGAGCAATTTTGATGTTGGTATAGGACGATTTGGAGCAGGGTAGTGTTGAACATTCCAGCTTTGTGGGAATCGTAAAAATTGGGAAGCAAGAGGAGATTGTTGTTGCAAAATGCAAAGTTTCAAAGTGTCACAGCGCAGATGGTGAATGAAAATGTCACAGGCGATTGTGCCTTGGCATGCGCTGTCCGGTTTGCTGAATGAGAGTGGTTAAATTTAATAGAATTTAACTGCGTGAACATCAGGAATCTGGCAGTCCATTTTAGAGTACCCATTAGTGTGAGGCTTGTTTCAACATCTCCTTCCTTCTCCTCCAATCAAAACCTTGATTTATAGCATCACTATGCACTGGTATTAGGTCATTTCCAAGATAATTTCCCATTATGAATGCACATACAGGCACACCTAACCCACTCAACCTACCTCTCTCTTGGTTCGTGTGCACGTCCATCACCATTGAGGGACATGTCTGCCAATTGTACTAGGACTTATTCAACGTGTTGTGCAAAACTCTTATGCCGTTAATATCTACCCTGCCACCGGTTAGCGAATACGACGTATGAGCCTGTGCAAAATAGAGAACGGAAGCACCGAACTTCAACCGAACCCCAGTCATAGCTACAAATTACTACGCCTTAGCATCACCTCCAGGGCCATAACCCATGTTTTCGGATTAGATACAACCCCCTTGAATGGCTCTTTTTACTCTTGTGAAGACAGTGAGCTTACCGTACAAATCAAAATCAACACGTTGAAACAAAACTATCTCAACATATGAAAGAACTAG
>NW_020171207.1:0-1160 GCF_000524195.1 Echinococcus granulosus | reverse complement strand
GGGGAGGGTGCGTCGTGGCTTTGATCATGACGCAAACTTGAAGTAGGACCGCTGATGGGTAGGTATCTGAGAAACTGGAAGGAAAGTGAGGTAGATAGGTATCAAGGCAGGGTTTTTGAGGGATAGAAGACTGTACATGTTAAGAGAGGTGCCTGGAGGACCAGTGAGTGAGGCAAGGATCTACGGTTGCAGTGTGTGAGTATCTAGTGAAGTTGAGAAGCAGAAAGCCAGGAGTGGCATGAAAGCGGTAGTCAGATAGGGGTTGATGGTTGGAAAACTGGATTTTAGGCTGATTCAAACAGGAAAAGTGTAGGAGAGCTGAGGTCTTTGGGTAGGGGAATTGGATTATGATAATTTTAGTAGCTGTAGTTCATGCGGAATTGCGAAAACCTTTCTCTTACACTACAAACATAAAACTTGCTGGCATTTGGCACTGGTAGATCTTCTGTGAATAAAAAAGCCCTTCTGACTTGTCGGCTGCTTGGTGAGAAACCTCGGTGAAGAGGTGTAAAATTGGCTTATAGAGGATAACATGACACAGTAGCTAGAGGTGAGTGGAGGTTCACCTCCTTCAGATACGCTTTCTGACCAGCCGACAGCTTCGAGATTGTGGCAACAGCCATATTTTCCCTGTAATGCGTAATTCTGGTGATAGCTTTTAGGTTGAGCCAATTTTTTGCTTTAAAGCTATTCAGTAGCGCAATATGCGTTTTGACATCCGAACCAAACCTCACCAATCCTTTTATGCTGAGGTCGCAGCAGTCGATTTTCTCGCCTTCACTACCAACAACATTGATGGGTTGTGTTGAATACTTCCTCTGCTGCTACAGATGCTGGATTCTGTCTGATATTTCATTTTGGAGGAGGTTTTGCGGAACAGATTTTTCACCAATCCAGTTGAACTTATTTGTTTTTTGTTTAAAGAACCCCTTTTTCCATTTTTTTGAAGTAAAGGTGCCTAATTTTTTGTGTCTTTCTCAATTCGTCCTACTTGCCTGTCAAGCGTGTGCACATCCATGCCATCCTAAATAGTGATACCAGTGACTCTGTGATGATGCTTTGACTCAAAGGAATTGCTTTAGCTTGAGTGAGTCTAAACACGAAGTTTGCTTCCCTTCCTCTTGATCAAACACTGACCCTCGGTGTCCAAGTCAGACGAC
>NW_020171208.1:0-1160 GCF_000524195.1 Echinococcus granulosus | reverse complement strand
TAAATCCTTCATCTTCCTTCCTTTAAGTATCCCTACAAAGGCCTTATGCATAGTTATTTAGGGAGAAAATGAATGTGACCTATCCTAGTAAGGAAATATTGTTAAGGGGTTGGTACTTATGGGCTTGATTGCCCTCCAAATCGGCATGTGTCATTCACTCCCCATTGCCTCCTTTTTAGGCAAAAAAGTTGGGATAAGACATGGCGTGATTTATTTTTAGTTCCAGTCTGTATTTCTTACTTTTGGTGTCACAAATATGTGACCTGTCCATTTGCGTATTGTCTCTAATTCCGTGCGTCACATATGAGTGACACCCTTCTGAAAAAGAAGCAAAAGTGAAAAACTGTGCGAATTGGCACCTTGTGGAGGTGTGATAATTGTCTTTAGTTTTTGTTACTCCACTGCAGGTAGAATAGTAGCAAAATTTGTTTAATAGTTACGATCACAGAAGATAGACCAAGAATTAGGACACAGTAGGATAAAAGTAGGCGACAGGACTCATTACAGTGACTCCCTTCACCTCCTCTGTGCAAAAATTAACCAAGAAATTGCATGGAATGATTCCCATTAAGGGTTAAAGGCATTTGCAAAAGGTTTGCTAAATAAAGATTAGCTGGCTCTGTTATGTGAGAGACATCTGAGCTTCTGCACAATATGTCACAGCGACAAAGTCACCAAAGAGAAAGAATGTTTAAAAGGGATTCCCTATTTGATGCCTTGTTCACATCTCAGATGGCTTCTCAAGTGACTTCAAATGGGCAAAGTTCAGAAGGCACAGGCTCTTCACCCAGCCGCTGAGAAGGCTCACTATGCAGTTTTGATATCGGTGCATTGGGGTGTCTCGAAGAAGCTCTTTGCAAAGTCCACCTAATTGGTGCTTCTAAAAATCGTGGTATATCAAGAATTCGAAGTGCTTTGCTCTCCCCCTCACCACTGGCGGGCCTAATACATGCAGCAGATGGATCTGTTATACTTGGGTGTTATGCAGCTCAGAGTCATCAAGAAGTATTGGGTAGTTGAAGATATCGTCTCTGAATTTTAGGCGCTGATCTGCTAACGACATGGCGAATAGAATGGTAATCGAACAGGAGAAGTTGCTGCATTACATGGAGGTATGCATTTCATTCACTGGTGTCGATGAGGTTGTCAAAGCGAAGGCT
>NW_020171209.1:0-1156 GCF_000524195.1 Echinococcus granulosus | reverse complement strand
GTACTCCAAGTATGTATTTACTGTCTTCGCAAGAGTGTGGGTGCCATCCATAGACTCAGTTGGCTTCTGAGTAGTCAACATAGCATATGGTAGTGATGACAATGGCCATTCGTGAGTTTTTGGACGTATATGATTGAGGGCAACTGCCCTAAATGTGTCGAAAGAATTCCCCTCCAAATAAAAATGCTTAGGCAGAAATTTTACAAATCCGAAGCATCAAGGCATTTACATATTTTAATGCTAGTTCAGGTGAGGAATCGGTTATTTTACGCTGTGTGCTATTTTGCGCCCAAAACTGTAAAGCGAATGTGCAATCCAGAGTGATAATAAAAGTGAATAAATAAAATGCCTTGAAACCAAACTTGGCAAACACATAAATAAAGGAGAAGTAAAGGTAAAAAGGCAATGGAACAGAAGCGGTACATAACAGAACCTACCATTACCGAGGTTAGCTAGCACGGATGGACTGCACGATAGCGATGTCGAGGTTCAAATACTTTGCTCATCAAAGAAGGGATTTGGCCGACCTCACCTTGGTGTTAACACATTGGTCATCTCCTTACCATTCAGTTTGAAAGTCGTCTAATCACGGCGCCTAATAAGCTTGCAGCAATATCATCGAAACCACTTCCTACTTTTCTGGTACAGGGTGTCTACGCGATCTGGTTGCAAAACACTCCGTAAGCGGTTGTTGGGTGTTTCTAAAAAATAGCTGCTTATATTTACTGTCCCTAAACACATAATTTTGAAGCCTGTATGGTACAATATGGTTTTGAGGAATCAAGGATATCAAGTGGACTACACAACACAAATTGCACGTAGTTATAGATAGTTGTGGCGCAAAATATCATAAAGTAGTGGACTAATTTCATTAAATATAAAATAAAATGTGTTTTTAATGCATACTCGGCACATCACCCTGCGAATATGAATGAAATTTTGTGCCAGGACTAATAAGTTCAGCTTAGAAGGGGCAAATTTGTCAGAAACTCAAGTCCTGATTGCACATATTTTAAACAATTTCACACTGTGCCACTACATAAATTGTAAATGGCAGACAAGAGCCATGTTAGAATAAAAAGGCTCCTTTTAGAATGCGAATGCAATGGTGGGAGAAGAAATTTACAATTCTGCAAATTACCGACAATTCAGCTAA
>NW_020171210.1:0-1150 GCF_000524195.1 Echinococcus granulosus | reverse complement strand
CTGCCATCGGAATAGTGTACTCAGGCCCCTTTTGGCTGTAGGCGGTCTTTTTTAATCCATCTTTTAAATTAGGGGCAGTGCCGCCGACAAGCCTCCGCTTCAGGTTTGGGCACAGATGTTCAGTTTGTTTCCCCCTTCCCTAACCGACGCCCCAACCCCTTGGTCCTCATATCAACTGACCTTATTATGGATCCTTGTGACGTCCAAATCGATACATACGACGCATTTGTGGTGCACTAGTCATTCCTCCATTCTTCATATCAGGCGGTGGTGAGAGATTGCGAGATGGCTAAAAAAAGGGAGGAGAGTCTTCTGTAATCTACTTCGGGACGAGGTGCAGGTCTTTTCCCGCCTCGCAACCAGTCATCTGCAAAGCTCACAGCTAGCAGGAATATCTTACTTTGATGACGTATTCTTCGAAGCTTTGGAATCGGCAAATGGTAAGTTAGTTGCTTTTCTACTTGTCTATTAATGTGTTATCTATTTACTCACTTATTGCTTGGTTATTTCCTTAAATATTTCTATCCGTTCGTCTATTTTTCTCTAGGCATTTATTCGTCCCCTCTTTATCTCCCAACCCCATATTCCCTCCTTTTGACACATGTGGGGGGATAAATGCTAGACGGTGAAGTGAGGAGGCCTGGCGACAAAGGTTTAGATAAAAATGGGGGGCTCAAGAGGAAATGGGTTAGTGAGCTAAGGTTCTGGAGGCCCAATTCGCAAAGTGATGGAAAGTAGATAGCTGTTGAGGAACAGATGCAGATATGTAGAGGGCTATGATATTTAACGCTGAAAATGGGTAATTGGAGGGAATTAAGTCTGTTTTGTAAAGAATTAAGTTCTTGGGCGATAGCAGGTAGAAACCTGGTTTGAGACTGAGGTACATGGCTAGATAATCAGGCTTTGGAGTGATGAAGGCTGGAAAACTGGAAGAAAATGAGGTAGACGATCAGAGAATTAGGGTGTGTCGATGGCAACTAGACATTTGGAGGGGGAATGAGGCCGGTTTTCAGAGAAGTAGGTGCTAGGGTGATGGAAACCAGATAACTAGGAGTAACCGAGGTGAATATGTAGAGGTTAAGGTTCTAGATCGAGCTGTCAGCTAGAAAGAATTAAGGTAGATTGAAAGAGATTTAGATTTTGGTGTGAG
>NW_020171211.1:0-1148 GCF_000524195.1 Echinococcus granulosus | reverse complement strand
ACACAAGGTCTGGTCACCCACCTGAATTAAGCTACATTTGTGTTGGAAACAGGCGTCAAGGTAACATTATGAGGGCATTAAAAGTACTCTTTATTAAATCCGGCTTTCACCGCACTCTTTAGTCTTTACCATGCTCTTTTTTGTATGCTTTGTAACTCCATGCGTTTCACCTTGTAACCAAGACTGGTTTTTATGATTTTTGCAGGTGAAACGTCTCACATTGCCGCATTACTTTAACACTGCTGTCAACATGCTACCTTGGCTATTCAATCTCTATTCCTTCGGACCTAAATGCAGCGGAATAGCGGAGATGATTGGTGAGGCATTAAAGGCAGCACAAGTGAAGGAGCAAGAACAGGCACAACTGCCCATAACTTGTCCATCCTTCTGCAGCAACAACAACACCAACAATTTTTAAAGCCCCATTGGGAAAAGAGTTTTCTACGGTTACGACAGCACTTCTCTACTCTCTGATAGACAAATGAAGATGACCACTTGGCCCATGTCTTATGGAGTTTTGATGCGTGCTGCGTGGGAATAGACGAAGAGGTAGGTATGACTGTACTGCAGCACTTCACAGGTCAAGTAAGTGTAATTCGTTACTTGCTCTGCCGTCTTTGGCTAGCGGCAATGTGTATGGACTTGTGAGGCCTGGCCACGGCATGCGGCTTCGAGTTGCAGAGATTAAAACAGGGTGAGTGCAGGAAGGTGGTTAGGTGGTGGCAGGGGTAAGGAAAGTAGATGAACTGGCGAGATGCTGGGGCATCAACGTCTGTCACTGCATTCCTGGCATTGAACTGCGTTTATTGACGGTCAATCTTGTTAACGCCTTGACTCTGAGTGAAGGAAATTACTGCCAACACTCTTAAGTGAATGGGGAGAAAGAAACGTACGAAAAGTGGATTGGCTAGTGGACATAGAATGAGATGGATGGATGGATGAGAAGCACTCCTTGGTGTTAATATATGCAGTTGGATGACAAATAAAATCATGCTGTCCAAAGCCTTGCAGTAGAAGGACTTTAAATGCAAGATAAGCATTTCATTATTGAGTGGCATTGGTGGGGCTTTATTCCTCTCCTGATTTGGTTCATTGGCAAACACTAAGTTTCATTTCTTTACACACATTTCACCACAACTTTTGTTTAG
>NW_020171212.1:0-1147 GCF_000524195.1 Echinococcus granulosus | reverse complement strand
GAAGGATGGGTGGAGAGATGGGCAGAGAGGGGCGTAGAAGGAATGGCGGTAGTCAAGTCATCCTTCATGCCAAAAGACCCCTTAATGTATATGCTCTTCACTTTCAACTGATTTACTCGAGATACCTTAAAGTGCTGCACCAGGCATACTCTTCATAAAGCGGTTGCTGAGCCGATATGCGTGTAGGCAATTTTCCACTTCTGCCGGTTGAATGTCAGAGAGTCGGTGACGCATTCTGTAGTGCGGAATGTTCCTTTACTAGGCGTTTGCCCTCTTTGTCTCATGCAGTCTTCTCTTTCCCAGACGTAAGACGGAAGATCTGCTGCCATTACTTATGTAAGGGATTTCAATTGAATGTCATTTACCAAGTACAAGCCACGAAAAATACTCCAGTTCACATGAGATGCTTTACAAACCTACCTTAGCCCGTCAATCCTGTGGTCTTAGGTAACGCTTACCATTTGTTTCGTAAAATACATCCTCTTCCTTCGTGTAATCCTCGAATTTTTCTACTAGTGACTTTAACTAGAATAAGTGGCAAGAAGTTTGCCCTTTACCTTCACCATTAAGTCCAGCTATTCTTTGCGTCTCCATCCACATCCCATTGGGTATGAACAATCTCTCAGTTTGGACCCACAGTTGGCCTTACACCGAATACACTTTCTTCAGACTGCTGCATTATTACAAGCAAGTGAAATTCAAGTCCTTGTAAAGTAATTATACTAATCTCTACGAAAGTAAAGATGGTAAATATCTTAGTGCAGAAAGCTGCAAAAGCAACATTTATATCGACAATCACCCTCTTCATCCCACGTTTGAGTGTTGTTTCAATGTCACGACTCCAACTTCAACTACCAACAGGTTACCTGACGACCGGTTAGTAGCCATCAGCACTTGACACTAACCCAGAAATGCGCACTAGGTAGACAGTCGGTTGCTCTTTACACTGTCTTATTTGTGACTTCTGCATTCTTTACTTAGATTAACTCGACCAAGTTTGATGACAAATGCACCATCTTCAATGTTGTGTGTGATGACATGAGGTATGAAAAAGAGGTGAAGTAGTTGTGAGAATTTTCGCACTTAGGAGCCCACCGTTCTATGGGGCACTGCGTATGGCACTGTTATCCATAAGCTGCTCTAGCTT
>NW_020171213.1:0-1145 GCF_000524195.1 Echinococcus granulosus | reverse complement strand
TCACCACGTCACCGGAATGTCACAACTGCGATGTGCCTGGCTCATCGATCGTCGACTCGAAGACGACTTGAAATTCGCATGACTGACAACGTGCAATCACTGGAGCACGCTGGACGCGAGTGATGGGGAGATGTGGGGCCTTGTGGACAAGCTGGGTTGTGTGAGACCTGAGGAGCTGATGAGCAGAGTGAGCATAGACAAAATGAGGCAAATCTAGCAAACGATGACACACAGAACGAATTGCCTCTTCTTAATCAGTGGCTACACTTAACAAGCCTTCCTGAACCTTGTTGCAGGTATAAGTGATGGGTTGAGGTGAGGGTGGCAAGAAATGATGGAAGAGACAAAGGAGAAAATGAGATGATACAATGGGAAGTCGAAGGTGATGGTTTATAAATAGGATTGGAAAAATGCGGGATAGGGTGTATAGTTACGTGCTCATCAGATTAGAAGTGTAGATTTGCTACTGTCTGGCGTAATTTACTTAAAGATAATGTCCAATTTGTGAATTCAACATAATGTGTGATTAAAAAGCTACAAATCCAAGTGTTTCACCATTCTCCTCCTTTTGTTTAGTCAAAGACAAGACCAAGTGCCATTTCAGTGAACATAATCTCGTTGATTCGCCAGACGGCCTCACATTTCAACGTGAAATGAACCTCTATGTTTGAGTGGATGTAAAGGGGAGGTGGAGACGTGAGGAATTATCTCGAGGACATACCCCACTTAAAGGGCAGCTGGAGAAATGCTTAATCTGGGCTGCTAGAAGTTTTTCACATCTTTCGTACTCTCGATAGGCAGATGGCCTGTGTACAAGTGGTAGAACGAGGAGGAAGTGGACCCGAGTCGACATTGCGGTAATGTGACGATGATGTCGGAGAGCGAATTCTTCTGCGTAACGTTTTTCTACGCCTACCTGAGTGTTGCCTTGCTGAACAACTGCAATGTAGTCAATGTGGCAACGTAGTGCGTCCTCTGGGCATCCGTTTGATTCCTTGAGGCGTCCTTGGTGCGTCCACCTCGTCCTCCCCATTATATGTTGGCAATCATTCCGCCGCCTTATGCGCAGACCGCATTTTCCTTAAAAGGTGCCTTCGTCTTCTCTGCCTCACTTGTGCCTATTTTAATAAGCATTAACTTCGGTT
>NW_020171214.1:0-1144 GCF_000524195.1 Echinococcus granulosus | reverse complement strand
GGGTGGCTACACTGTGGCAATACGCTCCTATCGCATCACTTAGACCTATTAGCCCTCAGGATATTACCACTTCTAAGTCGCTATTTTGACACTTCTTCATTACTGCTTTTCTGCCACCAACTCGTCAACACGGAGACGACACCACTACTCAAGTCAGCGCATACTGACAGGTGTGTGCTAGCTGGAGCCAGCATTGTGCGTCACCGCTTTCAAGCGCACAGTCGCTACTAAATTAGGAGAAGCATGGAACAGTGGCAGCTCCTCGTTGGATAAACGAATTCAAGCACTTAGCGCGCATCGCTGAAAGGTTCAGCAGGATCACTGCAGTTGATATAAAGGGTTGCAGCAATTGTGGTGGTCATCCTTATTCAACAAAACGCGTTAGAATTTGTGCACCACACGAAGCCATGTCGACACGTGCTGCAATTGGCATTGACTTGGGCACAACATTCTCTTGTGTCGGTGTGTTCCAAAGCGATACGGTGGAAATCATAGCCGACGATCAGGGCAACCGCATAACGCCGAGTTGTTTGGCCTTCACAGATAAGGAACGCCTCATTGGTGAAGCCGCAATAAACCAGGCTGCTATGAACCCCGCCAATACGGTGTTCGGTGTAAAGCGCCTGATCAGGCGCCGTTTTAACGAGGAGACAGTGCAGAGTGATATGAAGCACTGGCCCTTCAAAGTTATAAATTCGGAAGAAAAGCCAAAAATTGAAATAAACTACTGTGGTGAAGCAAAGCAGTTTGTCGCGGAGGAGATCTCGGCCATGGTGCTGTCGAAGATGAAGGAGACGGCGGAGACTTACTTGGGCGAGGAGGTCACAGATGCAGTGATCACTGTGCCAGCCTACTTCAACATGGGCCAAAGACAGGCCACGATTGACGCAGCGAAAATAGCTGGTTTAAATGTGCTGCGTCTCATCAATGAGCCAACAGCGGCTGCAATTGCATACGGCATAAGCAAGAAGAGCAATGGGCAGCGCAATGTGCTCATCTTCGATTGGGGGGGTGGCACCTTCGACGTATCCATCCTGTCCATGGAGAATGGCAAATTTGAGGTGAAGGCGGTTGGTGGTGACTCGCACCTGGGTGGTGAGGACATCAATT
The DNA here is from genome assembly GCF_000524195.1 of Echinococcus granulosus. Lineage (NCBI taxonomy): Eukaryota > Metazoa > Platyhelminthes > Cestoda > Cyclophyllidea > Taeniidae > Echinococcus > Echinococcus granulosus. Next base: position 34 of record NW_020171214.1, on the reverse strand, counting down.
CTCGCCTAATGGATCACTGTGTGGAGAAGTTCAA
>NW_020171215.1:0-1143 GCF_000524195.1 Echinococcus granulosus | reverse complement strand
TTTTAAATTAAAGGGAGAATTGATGATCATTTCGCAATGAAATATCTGCATGGAAGGTCTTTATTAAATATTCAGCTCTCTGTATAGGCAATTCCTAATGGTGCTAAAGCGGTGACCAGACAGATGGTTGTTGCACTCCATTCCGATCTAAAGTAGAGAATATGTCTGCATTCCTGCAAGGATGCGCATGGACTCATTTGCTACCTTCCCAACTCTTTCCAATAAGGCAACTAGCTGGATGAACTCTCAACTTAATTAAACCGCCGTGTATGGTAAACCCTTGCTCTGTATCCCATGGGTGCGCGTTACTTTCTGCAATGCGATTGACACCTTAACAACAACAGCAGGTAAGTCCCATTTTAGAGTGAATATCCTCCGATACGCATAGAAAGGAAATGAGAGGAATGTGCAGCCGCTTCTGTTGACCCACAAATGCATGGCATTAACGCTTTACTATCAAAACATTAACCACATCCAGTTTCTATTCTTGATGTTGGTAAATAGAAGATTTTTGCCTCGATATAGATCCAAATAGATAAGGTTCTGACGAAACACATTTCCAAATTTCGGTTCTCTTTTCCTAAAGTAGGAAACGCATTAATAGTCCAAGATCTCTTTTGATGATTGCTTTGCAGAGCAAATAATTTCCTTTCTCACCAATGGCGACATCAAATGATAGCAGTGACCGTTGCACTACGCTAAACCACCTTTGGCGTTGAAGTAGACTTTGAACAGTTTATGTGATTTGAATCCACCATTCACATATCCTGGCAAGTTCATAGGCTATATCAAGAGCATTACTGGGACATTCAAACTTTCAGATTGTTTATTCAGCACTTTTACTGCATCACCCATAACTTCCTGGTCGAATTTAAGCTAGATAGTTAGTCGAATTTTGCTTTGAAATGGTGAGGAGGCTGCTGTAAATTACTTCAAGAGCTCACTCACGGCTCACCTAGAGTAGTGTACTCGCCTAGTTCTTACTATAAGGAAATACCGCCATTTTGTCGATTATGTGACTAGGTGCTATCATTTATTCAGAGTGTATTTTTAACACCATGTAGGTCGCCAAAATAGGTGCTGCAAAGCAGATCAGATAGATATTTGTCTGCAAGAAGAGAGCTCTATGAAACCATCTGATAT
>NW_020171216.1:0-1143 GCF_000524195.1 Echinococcus granulosus | reverse complement strand
TTGCTTATTAGATTGAGTTTATTTAACTGTAGATAGTATGGCACTACGGCTTACGCAAAGCCACAACGAAATACTAGAGTAGAGCATCAGGATGCTTGCAAAATCATCCACGGTGAATGCAATGCTTGCTGCTTTTGCTAGTTATTTATTATGATGTGTAAATGCAGGTTTAGCAGCCACTTTTGTTTCCGCACCGCATAATGACCACGAGAAGCTGGAGGTTGCTAATGACATTTCTCCTCATTTCTTAGTCTTCGTTTATTTGTAGAGATGCATGAACTAGGGTCAATTCATTTGCTTCACGACTCTATCCAATCATGGCTGCAACCGCAAGGCATTCTCCTGCACTTTCTTCTAGCTATAACGTGGCATATGTTTGTTCACGCTAGCACTCTTCTTCTCACAGCCCTGCATTACGTGAAACTGCGATTAGACATGCGTGCGAATGCGATAATGACGAACATTGGAGACTGTCACTTTTTAAGGGCTTCACATGATGGCTTATCTTTAGCCTCCCTTAATGCCCATTCACAGCATTCGGTCTCGTTCGCAAAGATCTCTTGTTTGAATTCATTAACTGCATGATAATTTGCCAGTTCACATCTCGTGCATTTCGGCTAATCGGTAAATGAAGATGAGAGTAGATATGTTGGCGCCTCGCAATTCTCGCAATTCTTGGGCAAATAAGGCTTGCTGAGGGGATTTTGAATTGTCATTTTATGTAATGTGAAGTGGAGGAAGTGAGTGACAGGGAAAAACGTATGCAGAATGGAATTTCTCTTCAAGAATGCCTGCAATATTTCTGGCGTCGTATGTTCTAGCTCCGCTACAGTTGTTAGCCAGCTGTTGCAGTCATTTTGAATTAGTTATGGCACTTCATCTATTTTGAAGTATATACTTACGATTTGCCAGGCATGAGCACAGAACATGCAAATTATTCGACCACCGAGCAGACATTTGCAGTGATGGCCTTGCGTGGCGGTCAGGTGTAAACCGAATTAAAGCGCTGCTTGATGTGAAGGAGCCGTTGTTGAGGTGAAACTAAGGCTCACATTAGAGAGCTCTCTGCCCTCGGAATATCGAGATTTTTAAAATCTACTAGGTTGGAGGCGAAAAAGCAAAAGAGCACGCCAGTTAATTAAA
>NW_020171217.1:0-1142 GCF_000524195.1 Echinococcus granulosus | reverse complement strand
TTATAATGCACCAACAAAAAGACTTAAAAATCGACACATAATTATCGAGACATCATCACAGCTTGGAAAGGGGGAGTTAGTGAGTAGGAATGGAGGGAGTTAGGGCATTTAGGCAGTCTTGCGCTGTTCCTATTAGGATCGCTGCCAGAAGAAAAAGACTGATCATTCTAGTGCTTCGAGCTTACAGAATGTACCATAAGCACCAGGCAATTAAACCGTGATGGCATTGCTACATTTCTGCCAGATGTCACATTTCCAAGGTGGCCTACATAAAACTGCCCTGACCTCACAGGAGGTCAAGTGAGTATATTTACAGTGACGAATGTTGTAAAAGGAATAATTTGGAGGCACCAAATGGCAGGTTAAAGTAGAGGCGACAGTTATTATTCATCATAATAACATAAAATCACTCAGGCAAGAACCTTTTAAAAACGAATGAGTGTGTATTTTACACCCGCCGTAATCAACACAACTTCATATTACGCAGATAAGGAACCGATTTCAAGGATGAAGTAAGTGAAACATCACATATTTGCTGTCTTGATCCATACAACCAACAGCCTATCCAACTTGCTCCTGCGTGAATATAGAAATAATGTGGCTGTTTTGGAGATTTTGTAAGGAAGGTGCTACTAGCACTAGCATTTTACTGACAGATAAGAAACGACTTCGAGGTCCTCCAAAACCTCCAGGAGCATCATCACACATAGAGCGAACATGTGGGTTATTGAGATCGAAGAGGGCAATCGACCGCCACAACCCTTACACCACTGACCAGAAACAGCTTGCATCTATGCAAAGCTCTAAACTAGGTGCTACCAACTGTCCAAAACTAATAGAACACATGCCACACATGTGTGATGCACCAAAATTAATTGTTTTCGAGGTGAAGGGTTGAAGAAAGGTGCCAACGTTTCCTCCTGGAATCGTGCTAAGTCAACATTTAATCGTCGAGGATAGAGAGCACACGAAGCAGAGTTTGAAAATTTCTCAATGTAGCATTTTGCATGAATACTGCAACCAAATTTCTGCAGTCAAGCACAATAAAAAACGATCAGATTTTGCTCTTCATTGAGACTGCAAAAGAAACCTGTGCATCAACTTGGTGTATGGTATAATGGTACCTTCAGAAGAGCTTGAGG
>NW_020171218.1:0-1142 GCF_000524195.1 Echinococcus granulosus | reverse complement strand
TGTAAAACTCCAACAGCGTTGGAAGTACGTATTAGTGCCTTTCACCAAGAGCGGTTATTCGTGTAATTTCGCACTGATGTCGGCATTAATCGCTTTCACTATGGTATTCTTTCCTTTCAAACAAGTAAACTGATTAGATATGGTCATTTATTCATTCAAGCATTCACGTAGCTACTTATCCACGGCATCTTTAAGTTACACCTCCTTTTTCTTCCTTCTTGGTCCAAATACCGTGATTCTTCTGTCTTTCTCCTCTCGCTCTCTTGCCTTTCCAAACGATGACATCCACACATTTTTCTCTCCAGTTGACCCTGCTTTTATTCAAGCATTTAACAAGCATTTAACATCTAACATTTGAGGTTTTGCGAATATCTTACGGCGTGAGGATAAATATGCAGACCTTGCCACACAATGTGGTGAATCAATCGTTATAGTGGATTACATTACCAAGGAGGGTTTGCCCACAAAGACCTTCCAACAGCATCAGCAATCTACAAACGGTAAAGAGGTCATAATCTTTCACAAGAAAAAGGAACTCTTTGAGTCCCTGGAACCGTCCAATTGCTAGAAGCAATCTTTCCACAGACAGACAGGCAGACACAGTCATAAACTAATAGACCTTTCTGCGGTTCTTCCCTCCTTCCTTCCTTTACTTCTTTTTTATTTGCTTTTTTTAAAACCGATGTTTCGCATAACCCTAAGGCTCCTAGACGTGCTTACTTCAACTAAAGTAAGTCTGATTTAATTTTGTCTAGTTTTGGATACGAACCCTTACAGACAGGGTGCTAGTCGCCTAGGTCATATAGCCACTAGCGTTATGAGAGGTGGAAGGAAGGCAAAGGAGGAGATGAAGGAAAAGAAGAAGGCAAAGATAAGAGAACAAAGATGAGGCTGAGGTCGAAAGTTTGGCAGAATTGAGGGAGAAAGCGAAGAGCAAGTATTTGCCACGACAGGACTAGGAGCAAATGCAAGAACCAAAGAAGAGGTGGATAAGGCGTTCTTGAGGGAGAAGGAATATTTCACATTGCCTGAGCATTCATGCATATGTATCAGTTGCGTCCCTGAGTCTCCATTAATTCCGCTTGTGTTATCTCCCCCTTTGCCTTTTATTTTTTGTCGGTCATTGAATCTATCCGAATTGT
>NW_020171219.1:0-1141 GCF_000524195.1 Echinococcus granulosus | reverse complement strand
GCTACTATAACACCAAGTTGATGCACAGGTTCTTTCGCAGTCTCAATTAAGAGCAAAATCTGATCATTTTTTACTGTGTTTGACTGCAGAAATTTGGTTGCAGTATTCATGCCAAAATGCTACATTGAGAAATTCTCAAACTCTGCTTTGTGTGCTCTCTATCCTCGACGACTAAATGTTGACTTAGCACGATTCCAGGAGGGGACGTTAGCACCTTTTTTTAACCTTTCACCCCGAAAACGATTAATTTTAGTGCATCACACATGTGTGGCATGTGTTCTATTAGTTTTGGATAGTTAGTAGCACCTACTTTAGAGCTTTGCATGGATACAAACTCTTTCTGGTCAGTGGTGTAAGGGTTGTGGTGGTCGATTGCCCTCTCCGATCTCAATAACCCACATGTTTGCTCCATGAGTGATGATGCTCCTAGAGGTTCTGGAGGACCTCGAAGCCGTTTCTTATCTATCGGTGAAGTGTTAGTGGAAGTAACAAAATCTCCAAAACAGCCACGTTATTTTTATATTCACGCAGGAGCAAGATGGATAGGCTCTTGGTTGTATGGATCAAGGCAGCAAATATGTGATGTTTCCCTTACTTCATCCTTGAAATCGGTTCCAATTATTCTTGCTCTGCCTAAACGATGTTGTGCTATCTGCGTAATATGAAGTTGTGTTAATTACGGTGGGTGTATGATACACATACTCATTCGCTTTTAAGGGGTTCTTGCCTGAGTGAATTTATGTTATTAAAGTGAATAATAACTGTCGCCTCTACGTTAACCTATCATCTGGTGCCTCCAAATTATTCGTTTTACAACATTCGGCACTGTAAATATACTCACTTGACCTCCTGCGAGGTCAGGGCAGTTTTATGTAGGCCACTTTGGAAATGTGACGTCTGGCAGGAATGCAGTAATGCGATCACGGTTTAATTGCCTGGTGCTTATGGTACATTCTGTAAGCTTGAAGCACTAGAATGATCAGACTTTTTCTTCTGGCAGCGATCCTAATAGGAACAGCACAAGACTGCCTTAAATCCCTCACCCCCTCCATTTCTGCTCACTAACTCTCCCTTTCCAAACTGTGATGATATCTCGCTAATTTTGTGTCGATTTTTAAATCTTTTTGTTGGTGCATCATAA
>NW_020171220.1:0-1141 GCF_000524195.1 Echinococcus granulosus | reverse complement strand
TTGGCTCTTCTTCACGACAATCACGTCTCGGATCTTTATTAAGCCGCTGTTTGTCAATTTCTGATGGAACACTGTTCCATTAGCATGCGCGTTTTTCCAACAATTTCAACCTCTAATCTCGCGTTTTATATCACTTCGCACATTACTTAGGTAAGGATCATTTATAATTTATCACTTTTTGCGCCTTCTATATCACTTCCCCTTCACTGCACCTTTGCTTCACATCAAAACCTGTTTCCATATTTATTAATCAGTTGTTATTGCTTCCTACTTATTTTTATTTACATTCTTTTATTTGCATTTCAGTGTTTATCTCCATGCTTTGCGCTGACACTCCTCTCACCTCATTGCCACTTTCTTCACTATTATACGGTGCCATTTATGTCTCATTTGGTTTCAAGTAGAGCTGTTGCTCCCTTTTTTTCTTTTATTTATCCTTTTCTAGCACGAAACCCTACTACTTTCCTTATTGTGTTAGGCTGCAGACTGATTGTGTATTGAAAAAATGTTAATTCCGTTCTATATTCAGCTCCTCTTCTTCACGAGAATTACTTCCAGGGATCGTTTTTGAACCAGCATTTGTCTATTTCTCATGGACCATTATTACATCAGCATGGATTATGCCTTTCTAACAAATCCAAATGCCAAATTGGCGCCTTATCTGACTTCCCACATTACTTGTGTAAGGACTACTTTTCCCCTATTTACGAATATCTCCCATTAATATTACTTTACCGTTATGGCATTCTTCTTATTTTTCGTTTATCGTTGTTTATTTACATTTCAATGTTTACCTCTATGCTTTGCACTGTCCACGCTTTCGTGTTACTACCCTTACTGCCTTTGCTCTACGATATCATCTATGTTTCACTTAACGTCAAGTGAGGCGATTGCTCTGTTTTTTCTTTTATTTCTCCTTTTCTAACGCAAAACACCACTGCCTTCTTTATTTGTTAGGCCACAGACGCATTGTGTGTTGTGGAAAGGCTAATTTTGTTTAGTATTCGGCTCATCTTGGCAACACTCCACTTTCCCACCGTTACTTCTACAAGGCTGCGTCTCTCTGTCTGTCTGTCTAGTGGATCTTTATTTCATCCACTCAGCTGTACCGTAATGCACTGTACCGCCGACCCATAGTAAG
>NW_020171222.1:0-1141 GCF_000524195.1 Echinococcus granulosus | reverse complement strand
AGAGAAGTGCTAAAAGGGGTGCAAATATAAGGAAGGGCTTAGAAAGGCTTAGAAAACACCCCCTGTTGCAAGCTAATATGAATCGAAGCGCTCTTGAAACAACAAACCACCCACAGATAAATTTGCACCAAATTAGACAAAAAACACACCACACGCCACGTTGCCTTGATAAGATATTCATGGCAGCACCTTCACCTTTCAAACACACAAGTCGTTTCATAACATCGGATTACAGTGTAGAACGACACTCGCAAAAGGGCGAAGGCTACATAACGATTGGAGAGCTGTAAACTAAACAGTAAAACTCTAGACTGGTTATATTCAGCCTTCGCCATGTCATCCATATTCCGAGTTCAACATCACACAGTTCTACATCAAACAGGCCAATGCAAGAAATAAGTCTGCGTTTATATTGTGGATACGTAGTACATTGAAACAGCAATATAGAGGTGGTATGATGTTGTCTACTTTGAGGTCAATTTATTCCAGTTTGAGAGGAAAATAGGACGTTACAATTTGACAAAATTGGCACGCTCGGTACCGCAGGAGTTAGCAGTCTTCTTAAGAAAGAGGTCGTACAAGCGTTTTGTGGCGGCGTGGAGACTGACGAGGTGCCCTACCTTCAAGCCACCGATTCGCATGCCTATGCGACCCCAGGCACGCAAAACTTGGTGTTGACGCGGACTCTCTTCTGAGCACAGCACCTGCAATCTAACCGTTATAGCGGTACCTATTGCATGTCGTCTGACTAATAGCAGTTGTGCCGTATGTAGAGGAGATGTGGAGGACGGAAATGATTAAATTGACTGCCACAATTACCAACATCAGCTATCACCTTGGGCATGCTAAATTGAGCAAGTATTCCTTTCAGTCAGCTACAAAAACAAAGTGAGTGAATGAGCGGGAGGCTATTAATGGTAGTGACAACACCAATTGTTAGGCGTGCGACTTTCAAAGTTAGGTGGTGATCCTTGTTATCGGACTAAAAATCGGAAGGGGGTGATTTAAGGAGGAAATTAGTAGAGACCCAGTTCAACAAAATTAATATTCCCACTTGCCTCTTAAAGGGTATGAAAATAAAGAAAACCAAACTACTTCCTCTATCATATTCGTGTTGTGTAGAGCGGTAGGAGGGCTCAGT
>NW_020171223.1:0-1140 GCF_000524195.1 Echinococcus granulosus | reverse complement strand
TAAAGTGAATCAAAACAGGAAAGCGATTCCACAGAACTTAATTGGTATGTGGCTCAAGTTAGCATTCCCCCAAAGTTTCCAAGGTTCTGTCGGTAAAAGCATATGCCAAAATATATGCATCAAACTTGCACAATTCTCACCTCGAATGCGCGTTAATAAATAGTCTCTGTATATGTGCTAACCCTGTAAACAATGGAAAGAAGCATTTCACATTTCTGCACAAAATAAGAAGGATGTGAATGAATATATGAACAAACAAACAAGTTATTTAATGCCGATGTGCTTGGAATTTAGCAGCGACAACCATGGCGAGTTAAAAGAAGGAGGGAGGTGATGCAATGCCCTGTTGTTCTGATAGAGTTCGAGATGAAATTGGAAACGTGGAGGGCGACATAGCGCCAGCAGCTACACCACGTAGAGGCCTATGGTTTCCGTCACACCGTCCAGGTTGTGCTGCGTCGGGCCGGGTTAGTACAGCGCTTGGTGACGGATGCGGAACACTCGGGGTTGCTGGCCCACTTTCACACATCCCATGCCCATACACTTCACTCCATTTCATTCACCTCCTCTACCCTCTTTTCACCTCTTTTCTGCCATTGAGTATTCGCTTTCAAATACTTCTTAGCAATTTCCTTTAATTTCGCTTCCAATCTCCAACATTTCTGCTTTTCCTGCACATTTATTCTACGTCACTACGTTTAGACCAAATTCTATTTTTCGCTTCATTTTGGGACTCTTAATCAAGAACTGTCTTTTACTTTTACTGGCACAGGGACAGCCAATCATTCACGCATGAATTTGTAAGGCTGACTTTTGCATCTCTCTATATGCCTTCACGAATAGCCATTAGTCCAATGAGAGTGCTGTGCACTGACACACCAGTGCCTGAAGGGAAAACGGGATCTCATCATAGGGACGTATACAATATTTTACTTTTTCTATTATACTTGGCACTCCAGACATGGAGTAAAATTTGTCCTTGCCAAATGTGTCAAATTTCTAGGCACCATCCGGATTGACTTTACACATACGGTGTACTAGGCACTTCATTTCCTTCACATAGCATTAATTCACTTCAATGATAAAATGAAAGTAGGGAGCTTTTAATCACTAAGAATGAAAACAAAGAAATGAATCTGT
>NW_020171224.1:0-1137 GCF_000524195.1 Echinococcus granulosus | reverse complement strand
ATTTATCAGGTGTCTGCACTGCGTCGGAGCCCAGTCGCGAAGTAGCTCTGCCAATGTGCAGAGGAGATAGTGGTGTAGTGGCATAAGCGGTGTGACAGGAGTGATGCCGTCAGTGTGTTCACCGAAGAGAGGCAAGTATCTCATTGCCATTCACGAAGCTAAAAACAACTCTGCAGTCGTATATTTCTAGTGCCGTCACTGCATTTATAAGTGAATTCCAATTTAAACACTATCTGTCGGATTGCAGTGGCTTTAGTTTAGGGGAAACATTAATTTTATAAGTTAAAAATTTGTGAATTGAAGGCGAAATGACAGATCTGTGAGATTTTTCACTCAGGAGTCAACACAACCAAATATCCCTGTAATCTATCACGCATTTCTTAGACTATTTTGTTAACTGTGACAACGCGGCTATCAGTTGTGCACAGCAGGAAACCAATCACCCGATAATCTTCATCTTTATATTTTAAAACTCAACAATCTATATATTCTCCACAACATGACAGCTGGATGACGATAAAGCCCAAGGGTAGGTCTACTTGACGCCAAAACCATTCACACTCATTTGTAGTTACTTATTAACCGTGACTTTCTCATTCGAGTAGTTATCACCACAGGTACACACTCTTACACACACCCATAGTGTTTGCTTGACAATGCGATGTAGAGTTGGAGACAAGCATGCAGTGCGAATGTTCGCGTGTCAGTTGATAGCATTCGCACAATATACTATCTTTGAATATGCTTTTAGCGACCTCCACATTATGCTCTTCGTTATCAGCTTCACTGCTCATGCATTTTGCTGCACATTGACACATCAGCCGCCTAAGTTACATGACCCACCCATACTTCTGCATCAGTTGCCAAACTCTGTGAAAAGTAGCTAATCATGACTCACCCAGTCACTGACCAGCTCCTTCAAAGAGCGAACAAGAAGAAGAAGAAGGCGTCATTCACGTCACCAACATGAAAGTCGTGGTTCATAACTGCTGCGCATAATAATGCTATTGAGTTACAATATTATATAAATCGCCTAGAATTTGAACAGTCTCAAAGTACTAGTGCTTATTAATATTATGCTAAAGTTTGCCCAGCTAAAAATGCAGGTGATTAAAAAAGAGGAAAGCGCAGCTCTAA
>NW_020171225.1:0-1136 GCF_000524195.1 Echinococcus granulosus | reverse complement strand
ATCAGTTTGCTATTCTCTACAAAGAAAGGAACCATTCCTGGCGTGGGCTTTAAAAGACGGAATTATTTTTTTGTGAAAGATCTAACCACCTGATACTGCTCTAAGGATATATTTCACATCCCATTCTAGACACACGTTTATGTCAAGGACAGATGTCGACCAAAAGATATTTTGCTTACCTTATGAGATAGTTACGCAGTGTCTGACATCTCAGGAATATTCCCTAAGGAATCCGATGTCATGGTGGTTTTTGGTCTTTTCACTTACCAGTTCTTCAAGTCTCTTTTAAAAATTATTATTTCCTATCAGGTAGTGCCCTGCAAAACAACAGTTAAGAAGTGACCAACCGAATCATAGTGCTCAGAAGTACGAACGCTTTTCCTCTCCAAGTTGAGACATGGCAGCTTGTCATCAGCTCCCAATCAAGAGAACGGCTTTCTAGCCTCCTCAAAAACCTCTAACCCCCATCAACAGAGCTGCAAGATTTCGTTGGTCAAAACACATCACATTCCTCTCTAGATCCGCTGATTTCACACCCTTCAAAATGATACGTTAGGAGCCTCTTTGAAAGGGCTGTCCACAACACCCAGTAGTCATTAGTGTCTTTGACTACTGACACGTCATTTAGCCAAATCTCAGGGGTAGCTCTACCACCACGTCACACTTTCCTTGCCATTTAGATATAACCAATTTGAAATGGTCTCTCAGAAGGCACAAGAAATCGACTTGCTGCTTTCACTCACTTATGTTAAGAACTGATACTCCCTCCATCGCAAAATTGACATATCTATAAGATGCAGGTTTGTGACCCCTGTCGCAGGCAAAAATTAGAAGTTACCACACACATGTGCAACCCTGACAGCTACTAACGCAGACCATAAAACACGTGTGAAGTGGACACTTTGCAAGTGACTACAAAGTTTATGCATACATTAATAATTATTAGGCTTGATAACTGTTGTGCACACCCACGAGGCAGTGATAACTCAAGGAAGCAAACACACTCACACTGCTTCCCCTTGCACACTTGAAATGCTTCTCCCAACACGTTTAATACCTCAATCACTGTAGCGTTCTGTGCACTGCCATTGTAGATGCTCACTCCCACGGTGGTCGGTAGTGCCCCTTTCCATCGC
>NW_020171226.1:0-1135 GCF_000524195.1 Echinococcus granulosus | reverse complement strand
TGTGAGTGGGAGTAAGAGTGGACCGTGAAAGTGAAAACAAACAAGAACCGGGATGGAAATATGCAGGAGAAGGAGGACGGGGAGGAGGAAGAAACCTAGATCGTTAAGTTTTGAGGCAAAGAAGAATGGAGGTGAGAACGAGAAAAAGAATGGAGAGGGTTTGGTGAATGTAGACGTGGAGAAGGAGGTAGAGGTGGAGTTGGAGGCGAGGGCGAAGGAGGCGGAAGCGGAGGAAAGAAAGACGAAGGTAGAGAGAAGAAGAGGGCGAGAATGGTTGAGGCGCATTTAAGCTCGTGTGAAGAGCCGCCTCTGACAAGCCCGAATGCGTGCTTGTGTTCCAAAGAAGACTGAAGTATTATGATCTAATTTACACGTAACATCATATTGTAAAGGACATTCCAAATATGTGTAGTTTCATATTGCATGCAGTTTTGCATTTGAAATCACCCGCCTAGCAGAGAAAGTTATTCACAGCAATGCAATTGGAGCACCCGCGCATGATGATAGGAATTGATTGGGCCCCTATTAATGCATCGGATTGCAACACTGGTGAATTCAGAGTGAAGCACAGCGGTGAATTGAGGTGCAGTAAATACAAGTTATCTTCTTCCATACAGTACATAAGACTGCAAAGTTGGGTTGCATGCGCCACTATTTATTTTCTTCGCTTACTTTCCATTTGGAGGATTAACTCTTCTGCTGTAATGACTGTTGCATGTGGAGAGGCGAGAGCTGCACCTACAGTAGCAGCAGCATAAATGCCGATGTGGACGGTGGATTATGAAGGTAGGTATGGGTCGGGAAACGAAGAGCTATGTGAATGGAACAGAGGAGTTGGAAGCGGGAGGAATGAGATTGAGGATGGGAACGCGGTTAAGCAGAAGAATACAGATTTGACCTGCGCACTCTTGCTCGCGGTTGGCATTTTGCCCTGTGTTACTAGGCCTTTTGGGGCACATGGCTCCTCCACTATCTCTTGCGGACATACAGGTGCAGGTCTGCCTTTTCTGCCGCCACTGCCGCCTCTTATTTGCCCTACTTGACCGTACCTCATGACCGCTGGACGTGGATTGTGGCAGACGGGCAAGATACTGGCTTTTGGTCGCCTCACCTCCCACCGAGCAAGCACTTCGAA
>NW_020171227.1:0-1135 GCF_000524195.1 Echinococcus granulosus | reverse complement strand
TTCAGTGTACTTATCCACATAGTCAAATAAATAATCTTGAAGGGAAGTGAAAGTAGCCTCAGTTGGCTCAGGCCTACTTATCCGGATTGTGCTCTCCACCTTTGTGCTTTTATCTTGGCCGTGTTATATTATGGGGAGCCTTACGTTTTGCATTATGCATTTACATTAAATTGTATAAAATTGCCCTTGACGATCACTTACACTATAAATGGGTTATTGTGGTAGTGGGAGGTTGTGTCTTAGGCGATATTTGAAAGGCTTGTTTTCCATTCTTAAGTATTAACTAATAAACCTTACAGCATTGTAGAAATATGAGTATTTAAATGTGGTTTCAGTGGACTTTCCAGTACCGCAGCAGTGTCATTAAAAGTCCTTTTTTTCACCTTTTAAGCTTGATACACGATGTAGGGAGGGAGAAGTGTGAATGTCGATCCATTTGGAGTCTCGGCCACCTTTGTCACTGCTGTCGTAGCAGACTTTGCGTTGTTGAAGGATATTGTTGTGGACGATCATGGTGAGTTTTCCTTACTTTACAGTGATTCTCACCATCGTATTGCTTCTTTTTTTCATAAGAATATGTTTTCTTGCTATTTAAACATTCATACCACAGCGATATTTTTATTTGCGTTAAATTTCCATGGATTCGCTTAATCACGCAATTTGCTTAGATTGTAAACGTCCATCTGGATCAGTAGTGATGCACGCCCATGCTTCATATCTAACCCTCTTTGCCTCAGATTTGCCTGTTTCGAGGAAAAGAAATTTGGAAATCTTCGAATTTGATTATGCATTTTTTGCTTTTTTGACACGTTAATAAACCTGGGTTTATTTGTTGATGGTTTTTTTGCTTCCCCATTTGTTGAATGGACTTGAAATTTGCGTGATTTGGTTTTGCTACTGTCAGGTCACATTTTCAGTGAAGTGTCGGCGACAACTGTCCAGGTGTTCTATTGTTCTGATTCGCTTTTTTAACCAACCCAGTCATTGCTGAAGGGAACTAAAAGTGCTGCTCTCCCCGGTCCATGATCAGCCTACGCCATCTTTTACTGATTTGGAATTAGCCTGTCTCTAGGTGCAACAACTTGGCGCTGTTACTTACCATATTGAAATTTAGGACCCGTGCCACATATGCGAC
>NW_020171228.1:0-1134 GCF_000524195.1 Echinococcus granulosus | reverse complement strand
AGCTACAATGTAGACGACCCTAAACCTGCCTCAAAGAGCGGTTCATTGTGGTTCGTCGTACCTCAAAGCTTGATCTAACAAACAAACCACGGTAAAGGGCCCACAAAGCTTAAGGATTTTGGATAGCCATGCCTACCATATATTGCTATTTTTTTAAATGAAGTAAGGTGGAGCAAAAAATCAGAAGGAGGAGGACGAAAAATCACGAAAAATTTGCGGTATTACAAGCTACACCTGAATAGCAGGACCAATGAAATTCGATCTATTTGGAGAAAAAATTATTCAAATGGTAATGATAAAAAAATGACGTTTCACGATATGAATATTCCGGTACATGTAGACACGTTGGCCAGAAAGAAGAGAAAGTAGAAAAACAAGATAAAAATTCACCAAAATATACTAATGCAATACTTATGTTTTTTTAATGCACCGTTCAGGGAGGAGGCAATCAGGAAATTCAAAGCTCGTGACGAGGTCGTCCTCTCCCGGGCCTAGTGACTACGGTTCCCCTCCTTCTTAAACGTTGTAATTTTCCTCTCCATCTTTTCATCTTTAATAACTATGAAGAATGCTAGGAACAAGGGAGCAAAAACCGAAGAATCTGGCTCCACACAAAGAAAACTTATTTCGACAAACCACGAGAAATGCAAAAATTACCAAAAAAATGTAGGAAGGAAATAACAAATAATAAGTTTGAAATAATGTAGAGAAGAAAAAAATAATAATTAAGAGGACTGTGTGGAGAAAGAGGCACAGAGTAAATCCAAAAATGAAAAAAAAATATAAGAAAAAGGAAAAAAGAATACAAAAAAATAACAAGAGAAACAAATTAAAATATCAAAAAAGGAGCAAAAAAGGAGCAAAAAAGAAGCAAAAATAGAGGAATTCGAAAAAATGTTATCAAAAAGATCAAAAAAATAATAAAAAGTAGCAAAAAGTACAAAGAAAAAATAAAAAAATGCTATGAAAAGAGCCTAAGCTTAAAAATATATCGAAAGCAGTAGAAAAATTCCAAAACAAACAAAAGAAAGACTAACATTAAGCAAAATGATAAAATGCAAAAACAAGGACAAAAAATACGAATTCGTTTCCCTTAAAAACAATAGACCTTGTGAAGAATGCAATGCAGTGAAC
>NW_020171229.1:0-1132 GCF_000524195.1 Echinococcus granulosus | reverse complement strand
ATTTTTGTAGTTTTCTCCAAAGCCGTGCTCATGCACTTGTATCGTCTCCCTTCCCTGATGTGAGATTGGGAGATGCGATGACGTTGCTTGCATTTCAAAGTACCGCTGCCTCTGTTGAATAGATGGACTGATCATATTTACGCTGCCTGTAATCTTAACATGTGTCTCACTGCTAACTCATCCACGTTGGTCGATCAGTAGACGGATGGATAAATAAGAACACCTACTGTTAAGTTGACGCTCAACGATCAAAGAGACCCAGACTTAGGGGCAAAAACTTCATGCTTAAATGCAGAGAGGGCTGAATGAATAGAGAGACGCCAATTAAAACAAACAAAATTCATTTTAAAAAATGGTTAATCTAAATATTGGCAAGTTTACAGTCATCTCCCACCCCTGTCCCCCTTCCCCTATTAAATAATCTTGGCCGATTTTCTAGCTTCTCATTCTTTAAACAAAAGGGGTAAATACAAACGATGAATAGGCACTTGTGATGGTTTGCATAGTTAAATGTTTAAGAAGATACGCGTATAAGTACTCTGCTCATAGATGTAGGTTTCCTAGTTTTCTCAGGTCTCGAAAATCATCTCGATGCTATAACTTTCGTCTTATGACACTTCTGCTAACGGCCCACATATTCTTCTGTACTTTTACACCAACGCATCTTCTAGATGCATGCGTCTTGGAAGACTTGAGCATTACAATTAAGAGTTTTGGATTGCTTATTCTTCTTAGCAAACAAGAGAATAATAGCATTACTAAGATACTAATAGATATACATTTAATTAACACCTAAAACACTCTAGAATAACAATTAAAAACTTATTCTGGCTAAAGTTTTGCAATGAGGAGTAGAAATCTATTGCAGAATTACTGAGACGCTTAACCTGAAAGTCACTCATAGGCTATTGGACCCACAACCCAAGTGATTAATTTGACAATAACTGACGCCTTCCCTGAATAAAAATGCTATGTCCACCTCACAGAGAGGTGACTTTTTCATTGACAAATGGAAGAAGGGGAGGCAATTTTGCAAAGAATAATATTAGGCGGGTGGGTATATCACATCTGCAAGAGCATATCTACATGAAATATTCTAACTGCAGTCCATCCTACATCAGCTACGCATTAA
>NW_020171230.1:0-1131 GCF_000524195.1 Echinococcus granulosus | reverse complement strand
TCCGACGAGGTATTGAAATAAGCTATCATGGAAGCTGAGAAATAATTTAGGATTTTGTTCCAATAATTGCTCAACATGTATAATGTTATGAGTGCTTGTAATTCCTTTCTTCCTCTGCCTTTAGTATTACTTACTTACACTAAAGCCTGGACACTTTCATCACTCTTATTCAGTGTTCCTCTAACCACTACCGAATGTTAAGTGCTTTGTGGCCATGGCTATGTAGGGATGAATGATTGGAGCGTCGGCATAAGTGACACAGCAGTGCTTCCCTCTCCGCCACATAATCCCCACTTATAATCCGATGGGAGAGGATTAGCCAGTGCTTTAATGTTGCTCTTCTTGAGTGTTGCAAGCATACACTGTCGAATGGCTCAAGAGCGATGACACTTCTCAGGCTCTAAAACACCCAAAGTGGTGAAAAACGCAATTGGATGCATTAGCACCTCTTCTATGGGAAAACATGCTCCCGTCAAACAAATCGGCAATGACCTTCAAGAATCAAAAGGAAAACTCATCTAGTTAAAATGAGGCGGCTAAGCTGTGTGCCACCTTTGAAACTAACTAATGTACGTAGATTCTGCCCCACCTCCTTGTTCAATTCGTAGGCTTTAATGCCTCTAAACTCTAAAAACACAAATTTACCATTTTTATTATGCCTGTAATAATTATTGGGATGATTGATTTTGGACATAAAATGCAAAAATACAGGTGTGGACGTCGGACGACATAACTATCCTTGATGGGATGAGCTGGCATTCCTTCGCCTTTTCTTGGCCATTCTATTAGCTTTGACCTCCAGCTCTTCTGGCATAATCATTAATTCAGGTAATGATCTGGCCGCTATGTCCGTCATGTCTAGTCAGTGCAACGCAGGCATGGTAGACCATCTTTGCATTTAGCAATTGCTCCACGATATTCCGATTACTTCTTATGGCTACCTAGACACCCGAGAAGCCCTGAAGCCCAACAAATTTTAATCTCTGACACCTCAAAAAGACGTCGCATTCTCCATGTTGGCTAATTTTTGCCCCATCAATGCCAGAAGAACTAGCAGTAACACATAAATACCCATGGCGGAAGCTGTTACGAGCTATTTCAGACAGAATTCAACATGCAAAAAGAGAGCTC
>NW_020171231.1:0-1130 GCF_000524195.1 Echinococcus granulosus | reverse complement strand
GTCTGTTGAAATTTTACCGCGAATATTTCAATATATATTACATATAACCTCTTTCCTACTTGAACCCTCTTCGCTACTCATATATGCTTGTATGTATTCATAGTTAAACTATTTGTTTATTGTTGCGTTTACTTATGTTACCCTCTTCCCTTTTTTCTTCTTTTTGTTGAATTGCTCCAACTTTACTTTGTCACCATCGGTGTAAAGCGGCAATCTGCATGTGCGCGATTGGCACCTGCCTCCTCCTTGTAAGTGACAATGCCGCAGCATCTCAACTTGTTTGTCCTAGAGTTGCGCTAGATGCAGCATTTACTAATGGCACCGTATTGAGAAAAATGTTGTCGCAACTGATCCTCCGTGTGGTTCTGATGGAGCCAGCCCATAAATAGCTGCATTGGAGACGTCGCTACGGTGGTGTTGATATTAGTGGAGGCAGTGGAGTTTCCACTTCCATGTAAGCAAACCAGAAAAGGAAACGTCGACCTTTCGCGAATGTTTAAATAAACCCCTGATCCTCTCCCACGCACTTCTTGCTTACACCACTACCTTCTGCTTTCTCAGTAAATTGATGAGTAAATAGGTAAGATAGACCCGAAACACCTACCTTTTTTTTCTACTGTCACTGCGAGACAGGATTCGAGGAGCAGGGAACACACCATCAGAAATGATGAGATTGAAGTCACTCAAGTGTTGACTAGTCTGATCAGGGAAAAGACACAATTCATTAGGCATAATTCATTTCTACGTCCCCTTGCAAAGCCATGGCATTTACTTCATCCTGCATGTCAAAGTCGGGGTTATCCTGAGTGCTAGGTATAAAATAACATTGCATGACACTAATTACTTCCTGCTGCAAACACCTACCTTCTAATCTGCCGATTTACCCACTTTATCGTCACAGCAAAAGAATTAATTCACAAGTGAAAACTTAATGAGTGCTCCATTCCAATGGTGGCATTAATTAATCCGAGTGACACAAGCACTTGCATCCCAACTGAATCCCTTTCAAAACCCACTGTGAATACAACAGTGAGACCAGTCAAAAAGACACCACTTTAAGCAGAATGAGAGGAGGTGGTACCACTCTTCAGACAGTCACTAAATCTGAACACGACCTACGACTCAAATCT
>NW_020171232.1:0-1130 GCF_000524195.1 Echinococcus granulosus | reverse complement strand
ACTGACCACTTTAGTGCAAATAACGGGTTTTTATTATAACATGGAAGTAGGAGCATTTAATCACGGTAAATTTGGCTCATTTGTGTGTACCTCAACCTATTAAATACAGACCGCTTCAAAATTAAAACATATTTTACGACCAAAACTTTATAAAGACTTTATGTCCTGTTTTAATAAACACAGAAGTATAAATGACAGGCACAGGATAGATGATGACAGCCAAGGATAGATGACACATTTCATTTTGGGGTTGCTGAACGCCCTGCATCTTTCATTAATTTTTTCTTGTTTATAAAAATATGACATTTTGCACTATGCGTAAATTCTATTTGGAGTTCCAAAAACAATTGTGTAAGAGACTGAATAGCAGAGCTTAAGAAGCAAATTTTCTTTATAAAAGTGAGAAATAAAAATTACAAATCGTTGGGCTGAAACACCGATCGTCAAGAAATTAAGGTGAAATGAATGTTTGACTACATTTAATCAACCCAAGATAAACTAAGATGCATTTACCTACTATCTAGGCCAGTTGGTGTATTTCAACCGTCAAACGGAAAGCCTTTAATCGCACATTTGGTAAATTGGGCAAATGACTTCGTTCGTCAGTGGTGTAAGCTTTATTTTTCTAAAGGCTTCTGTGCCAAGAAATGTGTCCAGTTGTTGCAGATATTTCAAAATTTTTTAGATTCTGCTTGTGAGAACAATACACACGTGTGCACACCGGTCGGCTATTTTTAACTGTTAATCAGTAGGGCATTTTTAACTGTGAAGATCTTTTCTTTCTAAACATAATTGACTACATTAAAGATCAAATGTACTAACAAGCTTTTGGTTGAGGATGTGAATGTTCCTTATGAACATCACGCTTAGGCAGACCTAAGCACATGGGGATGGATTCGACCTCACAGGAAAAACTCATGATCTCTGACCATCTCAATCTACAGGCCTGTGTATGCCTGATTAGCAAAGTTTGTTAATAAATAGAGCTTTCCTCGGAGTCGTACTGTTGCGTCATTGCTTTGGTGAGAACGCTGCATACCTATAGAGCACGAGATGTCCTACTTAATCATTTTGTTCATAAAATCAGTGAAAAAAGTGCCCAAAATCCGGCAAATTGTACTTAATACCAC
>NW_020171233.1:0-1128 GCF_000524195.1 Echinococcus granulosus | reverse complement strand
CCTCACGCACCTTAGCAATCCACTGCCTCAGGTAACTCTAACTAGATCGCCGACCACCACATAACAGCTACTCGACAGCATCCATCTCATCCCCTACCCCACAACGCTCCTCACGAAAGTTGTCAACAATTTGTTACAATCCAAAAGAATGTTAGAGAGCCCCCTATAATTTTGGATGTGAATTTCGCCTATAAAGCAGCTTTTTAAGGAGTCTTGCACTGCTTTGTGCCACTGGATGAAATTATCGAGAAGAAAAGTTAACTCCTTATTTTCTTACAGCCAAGGGAGAGGTTATTAGTTTAAAACTTATACTATTTTAATGCTTTTATCGGAGAGGAGGAGCGAATTTAATTCAAACTTGGTGACAGACTCGACGCCCTGCGAGCCTAAAACCGGTTGCGAAACCTCACCCCACTATACCCTGTACTCGTTTTCTCTATCCACTTCTTCAAATAACTATGTTGAAATTAAACTAACCGGGTTGTTCTAAGCGTACTAGGAACAAGGAAGAGGGGACCTACGATCCTCTTCTGCATTGGTGACAGCGCCGAAGATTGGATCTAAACTTCCAAATTTAATCTCCATCTCTACCCTCAGTGCTAAAGAATACCCTTGATTCTCCGCGCTCTCCCTTATAATTTATTTTCCGCCGTAGTCGATGCCGACATCACCCACGATACCTACACTGACCAATGCTGCGATACATTTGCGCATCCAGTCATCGATTGGGAAGAACAAACCCTTGCCAGAGACTTCTTTCTCCGTTTCCAAGATGCTGACAAGGAAGACGAAGAATGCGCTAAGAACCTTCAACTTCTGGCAGAACGCGCCTTCCTTAACCGTCCTCCAAACAAGGTCGCTACCTGGGTAGTAGTCCAGTTTAGACATGGAGTTTAACCTCTAGCTTTGGCTGGGAAGCTCTACGACGCAAAGACCTACTCGCTTGGTTAGCTGGTCAAGCTCACAACCAGGAAGCAGCAGGAACCTTGGGCAACCCCAATCTTCTAGAGGCCTCAAAACTGGTCAAAGTCAACATCCTTGCATTGCGCCTTCCCGCGCTATATCCCTGGACTAGGTGAGCCTTCCTATTCCCTTCCTATCTGCTCCCAAATGGTTCCCATTCTTATA
>NW_020171234.1:0-1125 GCF_000524195.1 Echinococcus granulosus | reverse complement strand
AAGTTCTGACCTGTAAGTAACTTGTCGTTATTTTGAGTCAACTTATGTATGTGGTGTCATTATTACATCTGCCTATTTTTAACTGCACCAACAGGAAACATGCAACGATAAGAGGAATCATGGGATCAGCAGGAATGAAGTGCGATTGAGCAGTCAAGTCAACTAAAGTAAAGAGTTGAGGTCAGATACTAGGCATTCCCATGAGCCTATATCCAGCTTAATGGCAGCGACAGGTCCAAGGTCATGTGCATATTCTGTCACAAGGTTTTGAGGTGAGGGAAAATCAGAGAAGCGAGATGCAGTTTTGTAAAGAAGTGCTTATTGAGGAGGGGAGTGAAGAATGGAATCTGCGAAATTGAACAGGGCGACAGGTGTCGGTAGCAGCAGAAGGCATACGAGGGTGAGAACGCCAATGTTAGTGGAGTAAGGAGGTGCTCACTGATGCCATAGACTGATAGAGGAAAGAAGCACATGCTCGACGGCGTATGCAGAGCCACCCCTGATAGCCAGCTAGTGGACTCTGCGGGGATAGACAGCGACCTTCTGTGAAATGAGTACTTGGCATACGACACAGGCCAAATCGGGCAGCACTGCCTTGCTTGGATCAACCTGTAATTTACTTCCTGGCGATTGCAATGAATGTGAACACGATTGTATTTCTCAATGTTAACATAGTAAATACCAGCAACAATAGATTTGACACAATCATTCAATGTTTTATTCGCAATTGTTGGTAGTGAATTCCACCTTGTTCAAGGATGTTTTGCGAGCAAGTTCTTGCGTGGATAAACATTCCTATCCCAATTATTGCCCTGGGCTTGTACAATGGCAGCTGTAATTCCTTGCAGTTGCGTAGAAGTAATGACACGTGGATATACATAATTAATTTTGACGCCAAAATATTTCTACTCATTCAAACATTTTTACGTGCAAATATGTAAGTCTTGGTTGTTCAGCCACTGCTATGGGGGTCACGCACGTGCCTTACCACTGTGCCCTCACCGGGTGGGCTGGCGTTCGGGGCGTGCCCTACCGTATGCAAAATATGCCTCTTCTGCGACAGTATTGTATCCTCATTCGCCTTTAGGGTTGGTTATGGAGTGCTGTATCGATGGCAGTAGAAAG
>NW_020171235.1:0-1125 GCF_000524195.1 Echinococcus granulosus | reverse complement strand
TAGGATATGTAGGGGTGTGGAGAAAGATTGCTTAATTTTTATGAAACATTCGTGTCTGTATAAGCTTTCCCTATTTTCTACATTTTATGAATGTTTGCACAATGTAGACACTAAATTTAGTCAGGATGCCTTTGTTTACGGGCAGGGCATGTGGAGGGCCTTAAAGTGCTGCCGCCGCCTGCTTTCCTTCCTCTGGTGATTGTACAAGCTAGTGTCACATGACATAATCCGTCTGACGCACTCCTCATCGACGTCGCAATCGCCGTGTAAGTGTACGCCTGAGTGAGTGTTACGGAGGAGAAGCAAAGGCTAAGGCCATTCATTGCAGGTGGAGTCAAGTCTGCTGGAACTGTTTGTGTGGAAGCTCAGTGAGTGTTAGTGTGCTAACACATGCTTGACTTCATCAGCACCACAGTGGTTGGAGCGACGGGTAAAATGGGAGTGCGAAATAGCGCACTGGCACTTTACTAGCAAAAGAATAAATACAAATATAGCAGGTCCTGGTGAAGCTTAACGGGACTCAACTTGTCGACACTCTTCCAAAAGCACAATAATTCCATAGGCAAGGAGCAGTGCCCTCCTTTTTCTACGCACCGTGCAACCGAGCATGCAGGATATTTGTGCATTTGCACTGACTCGCC
Source organism: Echinococcus granulosus (assembly GCF_000524195.1). Classification (NCBI taxonomy): domain Eukaryota; kingdom Metazoa; phylum Platyhelminthes; class Cestoda; order Cyclophyllidea; family Taeniidae; genus Echinococcus; species Echinococcus granulosus. The sequence goes on along the minus strand of NW_020171235.1, from coordinate 484 downwards.
TTTCTTCCAACCTCTCAACAACATAATTTGGACGAGACACAACTAGCAGCGTTTCCGCATTCTCTGTCGCTATAAGCTGAACCAGATTAACCTAACTAAAGACCACAGTTGCTAAGCACAATTTCAGTCCGTTTTGAAACATTAGATGGTGCGTCTGGAAGTAGGCATGGAAGTTGGATTGCATTAGTCAGGTTCCTATCTGCACTAGGTCGGCCACAGATTACCTGCTGCCCACATTCGCTGCGGCATTGGGAGTGACGAAAGGCAAACCAATCTCCTCTAAAACAATATTTGTGTGCGAACACTCACACATTTCTAAGTGATGGTTATGTGAATTGTTAACTACCATAGAGCATCGAGTACATGGCAGTACATTGCAGAATTAAACAGTAAGCGGACAAAAAAAGCGTCATCAAATTCGTCACCAGCCTACATGAAATCGTGGTTCTGCACGAGCTAACAGATGCAGACGAGTCAAATTTGT
>NW_020171236.1:0-1124 GCF_000524195.1 Echinococcus granulosus | reverse complement strand
CATATCTTCTATTTTAACACACCATCCTGTATCCCTCGTTCATGTGATCATGAAGGCATTTAGGACTGTCGTTCTTAGAGAAAACGCCAATGCTTAAATGCGCCTGACACAAAGCCTTCTAAATCCTCTTTCTGCTTCTCCTTCCTACTTTGAACTTGGCCAACTTTAGTCGCTTTGCATTAAACACAATTTCAGGTATTCATTTAACACAATGGTTTATGCTATGATAACTTAGCGTAAAGCTCATTAATCTCATCAATCATTATACAACTCCCTTTTATCTTGCTCTGTCTCGTGACTCAGATGCTCTGCCCCTTACCACTCTCCTCTGCTACATTTTGGCATTCTCATCCTCACTGCATTTTTAGACTCCAGTGGAACGTGTCACCACCCGACACTCTTCGGTTGCACCTAGACCCTATATGCAATTAATGCATCTGTAGGTCAGGATGGTCTATTCGGAACCTGCCACTCTTCCTTACTGCTGATTCTGCGCACTAATGAGCACGACAATGATGCTCACTGAAATTTTCTTACAAATACACTTCGTCCAGGTGGATCATTTGTGTCATTAAATGTGCCTGTCACAGAACCTCACTTCTCACAAAAAATTAGGAAGCATGAAATTGGCTTTGTAATTGGCATAACGGTACTATGATCTTCTTTTAAAATAAACCGATTTGAAAAGTTATTATTGATTCGCCATTTTTAATATTATGATGTAACACCAGTGCATAATTTCCTGGTCTTTTTACGTAGGAGTATTTTACGGAGAGAGGAAATGTCACCTCTTATTCTTCGACTCCGTTAAGCCTAGCAGGCTCCTTCTAGGTATTTTGGACTCCCACATCCGATGCTTTTGTTGATGATCTCGTAATATGTATAGCCTTGTAACACATTATTTCCTATTTTTATAAGTTAACATTTGAAAAGAAAACGAACATATTTCTTCTTGAAATGCTTTCACTCAGACGGCAAGGCTTCCCCATAAACCGCTGCAAATTTAGCTGCACTCGACAACAGAGAGCAATATTACATGGTATTGATAGAAGAAGAAGTACGGAATAGCAAAATGCCGTTGTATAAACCCATGGGTTGATAGACGGTCTTGACGTCGATGATAA
>NW_020171237.1:0-1122 GCF_000524195.1 Echinococcus granulosus | reverse complement strand
GATTGGTAAAGGGCACAAAGAGAAGATTTTGACCACTGCTTTGGGAAAAGGTAGGAGAGGATATAGGGGTGCATGCTAATAGGAATGGAGACGGGCAGCATCGCCTGCCCCCATCCCTCTCTCTCCCAGCTCTAGATCTAGTGAAGCATCTTCCCCTGTGTGAGTTTGGCATCGGCTTAAGATGTGTATGTGCCTTGTGCAAATTCAAGGCCATTTTATCGTCTGACTAGTTCCAGCCATCCCAACCATTTCAGAGAAGACAACCGTGCCATGTATCCGTTTGACGAGGGGCATAAATGTTTAATATTCAGCAGTCTAAAGCGTCCCAGAAGGCAATCATTTCTGCAGAAATCGCACATAAACTCGTAGTGATCTTTTAAAGAGTGAGGTGAATGGTGAGTGAGTTGTATTACTTATTATAAGGAACGTCGACACAGGAGCAACTCCCTCATTAACTGTCAATCAGCGATCACACATGTGACATGACGAGCAGTAAATTGAGCTTTAAGGCCTTCCAAACTATTTGTTGGTGGATCAGAAACCCATGCGCTCACAGTGGACACAATGGACGAGTGGTGGGTTCCGCATTGTCAACACTGGACTGTCCACCTCACCACAGTGCCTCTCTTCCTCTTTTACTTTTTTAAAGGAGAAAAATTGAAGAAGGATGTAAGGTCTGAAAGTGATCCAGCCAGCAGGTACTTTGTCCAGCAAATGGCTATTCAAAACCATCAATATCCATGGAAGACCTGATTTGAACGCAAAAAGCAAAGAAGCAACTGTGGCGGTGTCATTAGAAAATATTTTTCGGATACTTTTGTCACGCTGCCTATTTTTCCAATGACCACAATCATGTAAGCATCTTTAAAAGAATAAAAGGATAAAAATCCACCTGTGATGTTTGTCTGTTTGTGTGTCCTGCAATGTGCAAACAGTAAGATTTTGAAGAAGGGGTATGCTTCCTCCCTGCTCTGCTCTACATGGTCTTCGGGCCATGCTATTGGGCATCCACCCCACTCATCCGTAGTAGGCGGTATCTTCTCCCACCACCACCTTGGGTGAGCACGACTTTAAGCGGAGGGTTGGAGAGGCTCCAAAATACTCGTCCTCTATGGTGACCTA
>NW_020171238.1:0-1122 GCF_000524195.1 Echinococcus granulosus | reverse complement strand
GCAGCTACTGCTTATGCATCAGCGCCCAATGTGTACTTCTACAAAGCACGATGGTCTTCAACCTTCTACACTTCATCCCTACAACCATCACTGAATTCAGAGAATTTTTCTTCCGATTATTGATCGCTAATGCGCACCGTGAAGAACATCATCCGTTGCTGGTCAAAATAACTCACTCACCCTTGGGGGGACGGGGTATTTTCTTGGTTGATATTTGTTCACAACGCATTTTTACTACCTCATGTTCAAATAGCTTGGTAGAATTGGTAACGATATGACAATTATAGACAAACTTAACTCCTGGGCAGCTTCTATCTATGCAGTCTTCATTGAGCTGGTGCTTAAGCATTCTCAGATGAGTGTCACAAAAGCGTAGACAGAAGTTCAAGATGCTTATTATTCTGAAGTCGATGGTCAATCGTCTTCTAGCTAGAAAAAAGCAGTCGCTTAGTGACTTTTGCCGTTCCACAGGTACCTCATTAAATCAACTGGATAGGTTTACTAGACACCATCATTCACGCCATTACCATTCTACAACTAATCATCATCACCGCAACAATTATGAAACACTGAGGTAAGTTCACGCAACTTTCACAGCAAAGGACAGCAAGTAGCCGCGAAAAGGCTATTCAAAGGCCCATTGTTCGGTGACGTAATCAACAATGTAATTCGCAGTCCACGACCTTCTCAATAATACGCAGGCATCGTATGAATTTCCACTTTTGCCTCTACATTTTGCCTTCAGAAGAACATAACACAGCACCTACCTCCACGTCTCCTCCCTCGCAATGGCCATTGAACCGCCCTCATTACCAAGGCGATTGTCAAGCATTGAAAACTGGTTTTAATCGCTTACAGCCTTAGGAATGAGGGCAGGACATTCATCAAGGGCGTTATGACGACCCCTCACGAGTAAATACCACAGCGATAAAGGACTTTCCAGAATAACACTTTCCTCAGACCGATTGACTGGGACTTACTGTGTCAAAAAGGCTCTTCCTAGACATCTTCCATTTGTATGAAAATCCATCAAGGAGACAGATCGCAGCTACCATTCGCCCTCGATCTTCTGTCAGTCGACAACTAATCATTACCAGCTGCGTCGACAGTTCATCGCACACC
>NW_020171239.1:0-1121 GCF_000524195.1 Echinococcus granulosus | reverse complement strand
GTCTAAGTAGAGGCATGAAAATACTACAAGCCAGCTGAATTTACTCTTACAAATACCGTTTTCCAATACATGCATTGTTATTAAACATATTTCATCTCAAGCACAGCAGCAAACAAATCACCGCTGACATGATCTTGAATATAATCTCACTTTCTGAGCAAAGTTTGCTGTGATAAATAACTTTAGTTACGCCTCTTCTTCAGTTCGCCTTCTGTTTCGTCGTTCACTAAGCACAAGCAAACACAATCGGTGGAGTGTTCCTATTTGGTCAAAATGCGCTATACCCAAGGTAAGGTTTATTGTTCACGAAAGGGAAGAGTGACAAAAGTGGTCGAAGAACGTAGCGATTTCTCCGATGACATGGCAATTGACAACTAAACTCATTAATTCCATTGTCATGTCTCGTGTGAAGTGGGATAATAGGGATCGGTTCAACTTTTCGTTACCTGGCTCAGGTGCCGTACTATTCCCCGCTTATTCTGAATTGATGATGACTTACTTGGGTACGCTACTTAAGCTCCTCAGTTGGGAGGCATAATTAAACACTTTTGACGTACTTCGGATAGACCAAATACTAATAAGCATCAAATGCATGGGACCAAATAAATAGGCGATGCTTTCAACATCTGCCCCCATTCCCTCTCTCACTCTCCCCTGCTACCTCCAAAAGTGATTCCGATAAATTCCACCAGCGTCGTTGTAATGGTTGTAGAATGCTAGATTCACCCATAAGCACCAGATGGAATGAAACACATATCGACAGTCTATGTGGTATTTGTTAAGACTGCGCAGGTTAGCGTTGTCTTGGTCATCTCTTAGACAGTGAAACTGCCTGCAACCCACATATATTTGTCACTATCGTGGAGACAAATCCACATTAACCCTTCTCCATGTGACTGACAAAGGTCTAACACCACAATTTTGATCTATCATCCAACCTCTACATTATAAAAGAATTTGTGCATGTTTATTCTACTTTATTATTATTATCCTCTTTGACGGTTTTAATTGATGCATTTTTAAAGCGAAAGCGATGGCCTAACGTTGGGCTATGCCTCAGATGCATGGCGCGAAAATTGGAAATAATTCCAGTGGAAATCATTCCTTATTTCCAATGCTGT
>NW_020171240.1:0-1119 GCF_000524195.1 Echinococcus granulosus | reverse complement strand
GACTACTGCTGCACCACCACTTCCATCTCTGGTTCGTATATCTACCATGAGAAAGGGAGCATAGATGTTAAGAACATTAGGAAACCAATTTTTCAAAGACTTTGACCCTCTTTTGCACACAACGCGTTCACAGATGGGCCTGTTCAGAAGACGCGAATGATTCCCTAGCGACACTTGCAGCTTTGTTGACAGGCTGGATGCGCGTTCATTGTCTTCAGCTAGCGAGATCTGCAAGTGGGGCAAACCCATTGCTACCTGTAAAGGATTGGACAATCGAATCAAAATTGATTGGATATGTAGCATTTCCACAGGTTATTTATCACAACTTCCTCCATCGGATTCAAGAAAGAATAAGCCATTGAGGTATAAGGGGGACACCACAATCCTGTGTGTTTCATGGGCTCACTTTTTGTTCAACACAAGAAACAACCCACCATCTCACAACACATCTGTAAGACCTATTCTTATAGCACGCCACAGAAGAGGTTATGCAGGCACAGAACATGGCTCCACATTCAACACAGCTCAGCTGATTTACTGTTTTATTCTCATCAATACGCGGACTGTCAAACTATACGATCAACTTTTTTCAAAAATACGTGCATTTACTTAGCAAATAGAGGCTCCTACGTGTATTTTTTGCTTTAGGCTCAACTACTAGGCTCCAAACACATTAGCTAAACCAAATGAAAAATTTCCCCAAACGCTTGATAAAGTCTTATATCTCGTGGTAAGGAGACATCTCAATTGAAAATATTGAGGAATATATGATCACTTCTAAGATGAAGCACTCGCTGATGACGATATAAATGGTTGAGCAGGAATGTCTACAAGTGTGTAGTTTGCTCCTGGTGGACAGGCCCTCCAATACCCTGATGCCTACCGTTTGGATTAACGCCTTACTCTCCTCCCCTTCTCTTCCCCTTCGCCTTCCATCAACGGCCTTTCCTGGCTGCTTTTCCTCTCTCACGCACTAATATCCAACAGCCGGTGAGCAAATGCAAGAGGCTGGGTATATTTTACTCTAATCGGTTAAGTCTTTTTGGGTAAACAATTATTTCCTTGCCAGTTGATGGCCAATGTTACTGCCATTTGTCCTCGAGGTAAGTGTTACTGAGG
>NW_020171241.1:0-1117 GCF_000524195.1 Echinococcus granulosus | reverse complement strand
CTAGGAAAAAGCAGTCGCTTAGTGACTTTTGCCGTTCCACAGTTACAAAGTTACCTCATTAAATCAACCGGATAGGTTTATTAGGCACCATCATTTACGCCACTGCCATTCTACAACCGATCACTAATATCGCGGCAATTATTAAAGGCTGAAGTAAGTTCACGCAACTTTCACAACAAAGGACAGGAGGCAACCGCAAAAAGGCTCTTCAAAGGCCCATTGGTCGGTGACGTAATCAACAATGTAATTCGCAGTCCATACCCTTCTCAATAATACGCACGCATGGTAAGAATCCCAGTTTTGCCTCTGCGTTTTGTCTTCAGAAGAACATGACACAGCACCTAGTCACCACGTCTCCTCCCTCACTATGACCATTGAACCGCCTAATCTATTCCATTACTCAAGCGATTGTCAGGCATCGAGAAATGGTTTTAATCGCTTACAGCTTTAGGAAACAATATCAAACAAATAAAGAAAAAGAATGAGGGCAGGACATTCATCAAACGCGTTATGACGACCCCTCACGAATAAATATTACAGTGATGAAGGAAGGGCCTTACGAGGACTTTCCAGTATAACACTCTTCAGACAGATTGACTAGGCCTTACTGTGTCAAAAAGGCTCTTCCTAAACATCTTCCATTTGCATGAAAATCCATCAAGGAGACAGAACCCAGTTACTACTCTCCACCGGTCTATTGTCAGTCGACACCTTAACATTACCAGCTGCGTCGACAGTTCATCACACACCACATACACACACAAAGCATAGTCTTTTGGACATAAAGTGGTGCACGCTTCAGACCTGTGAGGCGAAGCCCTATCAAGTAGCTCCAGGATGACCGGCGATAAAATGTTCATTCACCCAGCATACGTGGCAACAAAGGCCATTTCTCATCAAGCTATTCACAGGTTGTTCTCCCAGTCAGTCAATCAGTCAGCAAACCACTACACGCACAACAACTCATAGCGCACATGGAGGAGGTGGGAAAACAAATTCATGGTCTGCCAATCCGACTCTCTGCCACCTGTTAACCCGTTGCATCTGGCAGGCACTCATGTGCTCACCCTCCACCATTACAGCTCCTTCAAAGGTAATGTAGGAGTGAACTAACTGC
>NW_020171242.1:0-1117 GCF_000524195.1 Echinococcus granulosus | reverse complement strand
GGCGGAGGGAGGACAACTTTCTGCATCCAAAGAAGCAGGACAGATATGTTGGTTCATAGAAAAGGTGGAATGGGAGCGTGACTGCGTTGAAACTACACTCCTGTATAAGCACAAACTTCTCTTTGAAAATAACTACCTGCCTTTTACATAATGTTAAGTAAAAGCACAGTAAAAGCAAAGGTCTCCTGTCATCTCATGTATGTATGTATGTATGTATGGACATTTTCCGGTCGAGCATATGCAATATCCATGAAAAGACATAATTTCCTTGAATCAAAACAGACGCCGACAAACCCGTCTATCTAATTGTTAGTCTGCATTTCGCATGTTCATCATCATCCTACCACCAACCGTGCATGATCAAAGTCGAGACTGGAATCCTTTGAGAAGGATGTCGTCTTCTATGTTTGCCCTGGAAGGAAATAAGATAGTTTGTGACCATAATCTCCTGTTGCATCCACTCGTTTATATCAGTCTAACTTATACCTGGAAGGCGACCAGTCGTACGTCTGAATCACCTGAGGACAGTCTGTCTCCCTTCAAAGATTCACACGTACACCAAAATGACGAGGTAGGTGCCATCCATCCTCGTATACATCCTGCATTCACAGATCCATCCACGAACTCGCCAAGACAGCTCTTAGTGCATCAGTGGTGGTGCACACACCACGTATATATCCCACATATATGGGCTTGATGCTGAAGCAATTCAAGCACTGCCTCCGTTTGGCACATGCTCTTCAGATGAGGAGAGGGTCCTATGAAAAAGCCGTTGAGGCCAAAAATACCACACTTGACTTCGGTGGTTGCCATGACAAGCTCCACTGATACAAGTCCCATATGTTCTGCTAATATACGTGCGCTAGCGCCACCGGACATGACAGAGAGATGAAAGACTTCCTTCATGTAAAGTAGTTACCCACTTCAAAGTTTATCAGTACATGCCGTTTTAATTTCCCATCATGGAGTAAGATCAAGAGTAAGATGGAAATATAGTTGTCATGGGTGGCCGTTTAGGATATTACCGCTTTCACATTGCCCACATCATTAAGGCAACGGGGCAAAATATGCGAGGAGCATGAGGATGATGACTAGACATTATTGTTAGCGCTCAACA
>NW_020171243.1:0-1113 GCF_000524195.1 Echinococcus granulosus | reverse complement strand
AATCTACCAAATCTGCCATCCTATTAGGCAACTCAGATGAGTGTAGCGACCCTTAGTTGTCTCAATTTACAATGAAGGCGCTTGCTTTTCCACTTCTAAATTACCAACTTTCTGGTAGTCGTGGACGTCTGTTATTGCTGTGTAAGGGGTACCGCCAACCCGCAGACACCCCATTTTAACAAGGTGAGAGGTAAGTTGGGCAGTCTTAACTGTGCGTTTTCAGCATCCCTAGTTTCCACCTCAGAACTTTGTCGCGGAAGCTGTGCTCACTCGCTTTATTCACACAGGGGGAAGATGAAGTACTGTAATTTTGATTGAAGACAGGACCCAACCAACAGTAGGCATGATCCGCTCCTTGGCCATGCGCACGTGAAATATCCTTTGTGATGGTACCTGCGGTTGTGGCTTAGAACCAGTGTTTGCCTAGCAGGCTGGTGCAAATGATGAAGGTGATGGCCGACACACAAATTTTGAGAGAGAGGATTTGCCTTAGTGTCCCACGTCTTCACTGGCAGAGAACAGTCAAACTATGCAACAAAGTCACAAACAGTGAATGCCAAAAGGAAGGTCTAGGTAAGAGACTTAGTTTTGACAGCAAAAAAAGACCTCGTCCGACTCTGTCAGATAACATGGCTCTTTAGCCTCGTCTGTAGATTCACAGTCCTTCATTGCGTCTCCACTAGCTCCACCTGCTTACTGCGACTGTCGAGAAGCCGTGGAATGACATATTGGTGGCGAATGCAACTAAGCCACATAAAAAGCCCCACTGCACCTACTTCAATGCACCGACTTCACAGACAAGATTTACCCACCACCTGTAAGTGGCTACATCTGGAAGGCGTTTACTGAGGAAGGCTCAAATATCAACACCCCTTGTGAGTTATGCGTAGCAACTGCTGATGCAAGAGGATCAAGTATCCTCGATTTAGACAGGTTAACACGAGTAAGTTGTCTACATAATGATTCTAATGGTGATTGCGAGTAGTAGGACAGGGATGATGATGATGATGACGAGGAGGAGGACTGCAGTTGGTACAACGATAGGGAATTATCTAAGTGCACACCATTCATCCATCGTTTCATTAACGCCCCCTCATCCAATTCTGTACCTAT
>NW_020171244.1:0-1113 GCF_000524195.1 Echinococcus granulosus | reverse complement strand
ACCGTATTGTTAACTGTCTCCGTGGTTATCATTGTCGCCAACGCATTTTGCTTATTTGAATCATGAATAGATCTACATCCAATTGATAAACTAGCCAATTTACTCGTTTTATGACATAAAGCCCTTCAGCAGCAGAATATATCTAAGTACACCTGATGATAGGAAAGGCATACTATGAACGTCCACACATTCATTAGAAATTGTAATGAAATAAAAAATAAAGAAAGTAATGCTCAAGGAACAATTTGAGAAGTTAAAGTGAGGAGCAGTTACAATTGCCCCTCTCCCTCCATATTCGGCTCAAATGGGCTTCGTCCTAATAACCAGCCTAAAATTTAAGCAAATAAGCGTTTCGATGTGTGAAGCACCTTTAGCAATAAATGATGTTCGCCTTTTTTAAATTCCAGTGCAAATTCATCGCTCTTAATGGGCCTAATTGAGGGGTATTGCAGATTTTCCCAAGAAGCACTTTTCCTATGAGGAAATGACACAGTTTAAAGTGAGAAATAGTTCCGGTGATCACTTCCATTCTCGCATGTGCAAAAAGTCTTGTATTGTTTCTTTTTAATAATAAAATCACTAACCTCTCTTGCCTCACTTTGACTACAGCAATCCCAATTCCCTCTCCAGACTACACCAAATTTCCTTTTCCTTGCTGGTAACCAGACATCATTTTTGCTCGTTTTAGCAAAATGGGTAAGTAAATACTCCTTATAGTTGAGTGGAAGCGACTCCTGGATTTCCAAGGGAGACCTGCAATAAGGATTTTATTGTGCAGCTCCCCAGATTTTTTGCTCAACAGTAATCGAGTGCAATGAAGTCGTTTGCCTTCTAGCAAAAGGTTACTTTAACCTGCCTTGTAGGAATGAATGCTGGTGGATGGAGTTTGCCCACAGACATTATTTGAGACAGTGAGGTAATTATTTCCGCTTGCATGTAGCGCATTATCAGCCCAAGGAGTTGCTATTTTTATCCGGTGCAACATATATTTACTGCAAGTAATTATTCCAATTTGTAAGTCGTCAATTAGATATGTAAAAGAGAAGTAAATATTAGATTGCTGAAGAGGAAACATGTGAGTAAAGACTTAGTCACCAAGTATGAATACACTTC
>NW_020171245.1:0-1111 GCF_000524195.1 Echinococcus granulosus | reverse complement strand
AATGGCAGGTAAACAAATGAATCCACGAATGGACGGTAGAAGAAAGAAGCAAATGACGTAGTAAACAGCACTGTGTACAGATACTCAACTTTGAGCTTTGGTATAAATACACATACCCTCCATCTAAGTCCATTGCTTCATGCTTCATTCAGTTGTCTTATCTCCCCCTACCTCTCCTCTTCTCTTCTTTAATCCTTTATCTCCTTCTCCTTTAGTTACACAATTATGTTACTTCGCCTCCACCGGAAGAGTTCAATCACCGCCATTGTTCGCCCTGGTCAGAGGTGACGATTTACCAAAGAAAAGAATTGGGAATACTCACCAGGAATTTATGTTCACTAGCTGCGTAGCGATGTTTGGGGTGAGCGGCCAATTCCTCCAACATATTAATGCCCCTTAACTGCACCACTTGTGCAGCACTTGCCGCTTATGCCTCCCTTATGTGCATTTGCAACCACCAACTCACCATCAACAGCAGTAGAAGTAGTCGTAGGGACTTATATTACCTCGCCCAACATAATTATTAGTTACCCAGTGCACTCAAGAAGCACTGGTATACGCTGCTCTAGACCTGGCTTGACTTGATCACACTAGATGAGGCTCCTTAGCAAGAGGATAGGATAAGATAGGTTGATAGGATTACCTGTTCTATCATGCATACTCATAGCTGCTACCATGCTCGTCCGTTCGAGGCGATCCCACCACTTCCTCGGCTGGCACGCCAAATCGACTCGATAGAACTTAGGCTACGTACAATGAGGACTTTTTCTTCTCTGGCGCAGATATTAGGAATCAATGTACGCATTTAGCAACGAGGTCTGTTTATGTCGTCGAAACAGTGGAGCAGGAGGCACCTTATTATCCTCCTATTTCATATGCCCCACTTCAACGTCTCTTCAGTGAGTGTCTCCTTCTCCTCCTACTACAATTTATGCCTTCAAGAGCTGACACTCGCATTATAACCAACCATGCATACCCCACCCCTGCTACCACCCATATTACGTTTCGTGCACTTTTTCTCCTTTACTTTAACCTATTCCTTGCAATGTAGTGACGCCAGAATACCTCGCCCCTCTGCCTCCATTAGGCCTTGGTCAAATCCACCTCCTCC
>NW_020171246.1:0-1110 GCF_000524195.1 Echinococcus granulosus | reverse complement strand
CAAACTCGTTCTCATATTCGTGGCTCATGCGCAATGTGAAAAGTAAACGGTTGACCTCAGCTGACTTTGGAAAGGAGGTCAATTTTCTGCAGTAGTCTGCGTTCGGCAAAGGCAGCAAAAGTAATTTGCTATACTTCTACCCATTAGTGTAGCATTGTCGTGCGCCTTCCCTGACTCGATACATTTGTCGTCGAGTCACGTGGGAGGTCTTATTTGCGTGTCTGGCCTAAATTCTCTATCTGAGACATGTGATTGAGATCAGAATGAACCTTAGACCAACGATGACTGAGAATTTTGCCAATCTGCCAAAGGAGAGGCAATATTAGCAGGAACTCTTTATAAGGTGCAAGAAAGTGCTTCAAAAATCCGAATTGGAGATACGCACTTGGAGTTGGCAAAACCATCACAAGAGGCAAGGGTTCAATTCCACTTTTGCCAATTAAATCCACGTTTTTATCGCAAACTTTGATCGGTCACAGGACAGACATAGAAGATGGACCCTGGAGGAAGAAGAATTTTACCGGAACTCCCTTATGTAAAGAACAGAGTAGAAATTACAACAAAGGGCGAACGTTTGAAGCCTGAAGCATGTTCATGGCCTGCAGCTTCTACAGTCACGCCACCGTGCCTGATTAATTTAACTCAGGTCGCTGCGTGATAGGCCCTTTGCATAACGTCACCACACCTCTACAGGACCCGGACACAGATTCAGCAAACGTTTTGATTTGAGTAGTATCAGGTGTCTTGAGTTCTACAAAGCCTTTAAATGTAAGCATGTGTTGGATTACTATTGAGAAGCGTGCGACTCCTAGGCGATGTCCACCCTCGGTCACCGCGACACTGCATCTCACTGCTGCTCACAACAAGCACATACTACTGATGGATCAAGGTCTTTGAGAAATTAGTGGCAAGTGTGGAGTGTGACAGTAGTGATAGCAGTGTTACTAAGCCACACAGCTACCACAACCTGGACTGGCAGCCGAGAGTATGAATGAACGCTTCACTGACTTTGACCTAAAAAATATCCTCCTCCAATCCTCCCATGCGGTAGGCTGGAAGTGGGCTGTCAGAGATGGCGAAGTACGATAAAATGGAGGACTGCTTCTCTCT
>NW_020171247.1:0-1110 GCF_000524195.1 Echinococcus granulosus | reverse complement strand
GTGAAAAGGCCAAAAACCAACATGACATCGGAATCCTTAAAAAATATTCCTAAGATATCAGACACTGCGTAAATATCTCAAAGGATAAGCAAAATATCTTTTAAGAGACATCTGTCCTTGACATAAACGTCTGTCTAGAATTGAATGTTAATTATATCCTAGGATCGGCATTTCTTCTTGGGTGATTCAAAATTTTGCTCCTTTTAGTAGTCTTGAAAGTGGAATTTAAGGATTAAAAGAGGAAGGAATTTGAGAGATACATTCTGACAAAGACCATTGAAGTGTTTCCTACCCTCCTCCTGCTTTTCTTTCGCCAACGAGGCCAATCGCTCCACTTGAGCAGAGTAGCATAAATTATGCGTCCTTTGGGAGATTCAAATCCGCCTTTTCATGAATATGTATCCTTCGCCTAGGTAGTGGAATTCAGGGTTCTGTTTACAAGGCTAAGCCGACAAATACCCTCTTCTACGGTTGCTTTGTTGGTCGAATCGATGAGACTTGACAATGGTAAAAAGCGCATTAGTTTTCCACCGAATGAGTCAAGCTGTCAAAAATTTTTACGGTTATTTGTAGAACATGAAATGTAAGCCAACCTTACTCTCGTGCTCATTTTGCCCAAATTGAAAGGCAAATCACGGTAAATTTAGTAACCACGGTTGCATTCTATCATTTGTTTCTTGGAGAGGCTCTAATTTATTGCGGATTTTGAACTTGTCAATCAACACATCCTTAATCACTCATTTATGTTGTCGTGCACGTTTGGCATGTTTGATGTCAGAGAAATGCATCAGTCATCACTTAGAAGAGCGTATAGCACCAGAGGGACCCTGAAGTCAAGAATGGGGACACGTTTGTGACAGTACCTCCTGGCCTACATCCTCGAGTTGTGCCTCCCCAACAGGCCTTGCGTTGAGTTAATAGCACAAGGTTTTCCCCTGATCAACTGACTACTCCCGACTTTATTAATCAAATGCTTTTGTTCCTTCAATTAGAGCAGTATCTAGTGGCTAGATCTTTCACCGCGACAAAATAATTCCATCTGTTAAACACCACGCCAAAAATGGTCCTTTTCTTTATAGAGAATAGCACACTGACACCAGTGAACAGACG
>NW_020171248.1:0-1110 GCF_000524195.1 Echinococcus granulosus | reverse complement strand
GGTAGTTTGAAACAATGTGGGTTCTTGCCATGAGAAAAATCAGTTTAGCGGATTTTTGTTGAGGCGGGACATTTGCGTGGCAGGTGGATACACGAGAATCAAAGGCGGCTGCTTATACCCCTACGATAGCGAAATTCGGTGGTATTGACGGCAATGGCAACAGAGCACGATATACTACGTCTACTACCGATGGTGATTGATTGCAACGACGTAGGAGACAATAGAAGTAGGCCAATGATCAAAACTTAGTATTACCAAAAATGTGCAAAGAGAGACCCAATCATCGTATGCTGCAACTGCGTAAAAAGCATCGAGCTAATACTTTCATCCTTATGGCCACCGTCAAGCATCAAATGAATTTAACACGAGAACAAAATCAGTCACTAACTACTGTGTTTTGCTGTAACGATACATATGACTATTAGTGCATTTCCTCCCATTCGATCTACCTTCTTCAAAAGCGAAGGCGTCACATATAGGTGACGCGCGAGTTCAGGTAATAAAATTGTGTCAAGGGAACAATGGTGGAAGTGGGAAGTTAAGATCAACAAAAGGCAAAATAACCTTTCCTCTTCTACACTCAACTACGTACCTTCCACTCTGAAAGTCTGAAACACGAAGAGACCTGTCAGTGCGGCAGCATCATTCATATGCAACATTTGTGGTAGCCTCAAATATAATGAATTTTTGTATTCATAAGCAAATACACTGTGCTAATTCTTTACACAAAAGATGGTGTATCGTGCGCAGTTCCACCAAAGGTTAGTTTGTGTGGACCATGTAAGGTGTATGCGCACATACACAAATGCGCCTTCTGTAGGGTGGAAAACCATCACTTACAGAATCGCCAATAACAATTCGCCTTTGGCTATCGTCATTAAGACGTCGACACCATTTAAATGATGTCCGGGTGCAAAATCGCCTTTTTTTATTGCCGCGCCGTGCTTCTAGTAGATGTTTACTGGATCGGATTTGATGCCTTCGTTCCCTACCATCTTGATTGAGGCTATCATCTAAATCCTTGGAGAATTCATGTACATGGTATAAAATGAGGTCCCAACACTTACCCATGGCATCATCGTTACAAATACTGGTAACTGTAGCAGTAGG
>NW_020171249.1:0-1108 GCF_000524195.1 Echinococcus granulosus | reverse complement strand
GCCACTACCACAACCGCTGCATGCACTGCAGATGTGAAGTCTGGCCAGAGTGGTCAAATGCGGGAGCGAGAAAGAGAAGGAGGGGGAGAGTCAAGAGGGAAGGAGTAAACAACCCTCTACCGATACAATGGTACAGCTGAATGTAGGAACGGACCAACAGGCAGACACAGACACAGACAGATGGGGCGAGACTGCCAAATAAACAAATAAATAAACAAATAGGCAGATGGATAGATAGACGGAGGGGAAATAAACAGACGAATAAACGGAGGAGTGAACTAAAAACTAGTCAAGTAGAGGGAGAGTGCCAGAATGAGGTGGCCAGGATATGCACAGCTCCTACATGCTGTAACTATTATTGGCATCGCATTGCATCGCTTCTGTTACTGTTGCTGCTACTGACAGGGACGTGACTAACCAGGCCAATTGGAGCGTATTTTATGAAGCAAGGCATAGGGTGGAAGGAATGAGCATTTGCGAAGGCTACAAAGGGGTGAATGGAGGGTGACATGAATCCCAACTTTTTTTCCCCCCTTTACTGCCCAATTGACGCACCTAAGTGGACCATTTCTTGTGCGAGAACTCGGAGCGGCATCAACGTCGAGACGGAGATCGTGACCATGATAAAGTTTGAGTTAGCTGATTGGAGGTCACTTTGTACCACACTACATCGGCACAAGGTGAGGAAAAACGTACCTATGATTGTATCATTGTTCGTGTGTGTATGTGTGACGAAGCCACTGATCACCCAATCATCTACCCTGGGTGTTGTCCACTTCGTTGTTCCGCCGATCAACTTGTCAATTGGCGACCAACCGCCTGATTTATCTTTTGAACCCCATGTCAACCAGTAAACAGTCACTCGAAACCGCTTACTTTGAACGCCATCAATCGCTTACATGAGACTTCTCTGCGACCTCAAACCACATGCATTTGCCCTTTTGTGCTGTCACGCCGATTAGTTGTGACTTTCATATGTCCTTGATAGTTGCAGTTACGATTATAGAGGAGGGCGATGAGATATCCATTCATTGAAAGGGCGGTGCACAACGGTCAATTTCCAAATGTTGCACGTAGTGAACGAAGCGCAGCACAATCACAAATCCAT
>NW_020171250.1:0-1108 GCF_000524195.1 Echinococcus granulosus | reverse complement strand
AAGCATTGGGTTAATGGATCGTAGACCATGATTTGATGATTAAAAATGTGACAGCTGATGTGCTGGTGAACCATTAAACATGCATTTCGGCTTCAGCAAACCGACAACTCCCTTCCACCGTGCGCCAGTTCTGTAGAAGCATGGCTACCCAGTTACCATATTCCGTCTAAGTTAACTTTAATAACCTACAACCAAACATTTGGCAAGAAAGGTAAACCAGCGTGAGTGAACCTGACCGCTCATCCTAGCTTTTGCACAGTGGTAGCAAGTCAGCACTCGAACACTCGTATATTAGGACGTACTAGACTTTATGCAGCTAGGTCACCTTATAAATGCCTGTTGAGGTAGATACTGCTTGCATTTTGCCAATTGTACTAACGCTAGTTGTCATACCTGCAGTCCACAGTCGCGGTGTACGTATGTTGTGCAGTAAAATGCTGCCACATTGTGCATTTCACGAAGCGTGAAGTGTAGCTAGTCCAAGTGCCATCCTGGACCAACTCGAATGTGCTATTTTTGGACAACTGAGTCGCAGGTGGAATAATGGCATTCTGAGTTTGACATTTTGCATTGCTATTTAGGCGGCATTAAATGATGAATATTGCTGACTACACTGCAGTAATCAAAGTAGTGCCACGTTGACGAGGTGTCCATGGGAAAGGCAAGAAATGGAAGATTTTGCCATCACCACAGATGCATCGATTTAGAGTCGGTAAGTATTTTGCATTGGCGTAGGTCATAGACGCACACACAATAATTGGAGTTTTGCACTATAACGTAGGGAGAGGACTTTGTTAGAGATAGTTTGTAATTTAATAGCAAAAATTTGATCAGGATGCCTGCAACTTTTACAAATAGCGTTTTTACTTCCTTTTCTCGAACCCTTAGGCACTCTGAAGCGGTCTCGCTGAGTCTTTCTAGATTTGTCGGCGGTGGGTTGGATACACTTTCGAGTGTTGCATTACCAATCTATACCTCAGCACTCTAGCCCATGAATGTGAATGCAAAGGCTACATTCTGGACGTGCATTTCTGGTTGACAGTATTGATTCCATTGATTCCAAAGTCTTATCTATTGGTTACTCTAGTGGGGATCATGGTAGCGTTGG
>NW_020171251.1:0-1107 GCF_000524195.1 Echinococcus granulosus | reverse complement strand
TGGGTGAATATAAGAGGCTTCGTTTTATTTTGGCTACGTGACCACCAGATGGTAGACTAATAGTACACGTTCACTGAGATGGAACCCTCTGTAGGTTTGCAATTTTAATGACGTTATTACGTACGATCTCATGGTAATGTTTCTCGTCTCCTTACACTTTTCCCAAAACTACTATTCACGAATTTTTTTGCTTCTTAAGAATTTGTTTGCTTTGCTTATTCAAATCCGAAACAGCTGGGCAAGTTTCCCAAGGATTTTTAAATCTATTTGTGAGAACAAATTCTCCAGAAGGTTGACTTTTATTATTTCTTTGTTTTCTTGCTTTTCCTCTACCCTCTGGTAGATTTGACTTTTGGAGATTGAAGTCACCTTTCCTAGCGGTTCCCACACCACGCAGTGACATTTCCCTTGTCTAAAACCACCCACAAAAGTTCCCATTTTCTGTGGCGAATGAGGTAATCAAAGGTGGGCTTTAAGCTGTCCATATTGGTGTATTTTAAAGGAGAAGCGCGATGGTAACTAATGCTTGAGAGTCAGACGGAGAATGGGTCGCAGACCAGTGAAAACACGACTTTACAATGGGAAAAAGTGTGTATTTTCCCCCCTTTCTCTGCCCACATGTTTGGGACAAAAAAGGGGGCCAGTTATCTTCCCGCTTAATTTTCTGCATTTCTCTACCGGTAAAAAAGGAGATAAAAACATAAATGCTAAAGCCGAAATGCTGGACCAAAAGAGGCGAAAATGAGGGAGAATATCTCACCTAAACTCCAGAAATGAGGCAGCAAAGGGACTGGGTCTGGTGGAGATGGAGAGCATAAATGAAAAGCTCGAGCTCGTTGTTATGGCTCTCAAATAAGGCTGTCTTGCAGATGTTATCGTACAGCTGGAAGAATTAAAAAAATACATGATAAAGACAGGTGGTGTTACGTCGCCTCGTGAGTGTGGGTGAGGCTTACCACGATGACAAGACTTAAGCTCCAAAAAATGCCTCCAAAGGGGGAGGCTGGGTAACTCATGCCAATCATAACCACACACACAGACACTTGTCAACGCAAGTACACAATTAGTCTGCCAAGTGGTGAAGAGGATCCTCTCATATTCACCCAA
>NW_020171252.1:0-1107 GCF_000524195.1 Echinococcus granulosus | reverse complement strand
ATGTAATTGGGGAAATTAAAGGACAAGTCCCTCCCATTCTTTTTTAATCTACCCCACAACGACAATTGTATTACACTTCTCCTACGCTATCGACACCTAAAACAGCATCCGTCAGAAACTGCCAAGACTTCATATTCACAAATGGAGTCTAAGTTGGTGCTCTGCCAACGGTGCATATAATGGGACTCATAACAGCAACGTCAGGTTACATGACCGTTGATTCGAACAAAATTCTGGAAATCTTTTTGAAGACACAAGCGCTATAACTAGCCAGTGAAAGGATGAATTGTTCTTTCTCTCCTCAAACAACAAAATAAAATTTGCTGGCGAAGCATATGGTTATTTGGCCACCATTTCTTTGGAACAAGCGGTCTCATTGAATCGGGACACTCTGTCTTGGCATGCTACGCACAAATTATCTGGACGTGCACATTTGAAAAAAAGCATTTCCATACTTGATAATGAAACACCCAACATCACCCAACAGTTGAGGTCCCACAGAATGCTTCGCCTTCATGCCTCCTCAAATAATATTTGTAGTGGAACAACTACGCAGACATGCGAAATGATCCATGGAGGACCGCATCTAGACTAGTAGGAGTTGAGATAAGGGGGTATCCAAGCCGGCTTAAAAGGTAAACGGTACCAATAGTGGGTGCATTCACAGAGAAACTAGTCCAGTGCCAAATTCAAGGATCGCGACTGACAACCCCTAACACACACATAAGTCCTTAACTCATCCTCACCAACCCCCCACTCTCACCCCAAAACACTCCAAATATCGGCAATAAGGCATAAGTATTGAGTCCAGTTAAATTGTGAGGAGCCGGGGCGCACACAATCAAATGGGTATATGCACAGAATTCCAAAGCGAAGACGAAATTCACAGACAATATTAAAACTGTTTCATGGAATACTGGACTCAAGTCGAACCGAGGTGGCGGAACTTCTCTCCACTCCCACCGCCTCGTCCATCGTTTCCTGAATACCACATGCATTCCCACCATCCCAGTCATCGAGCTTCCAATTCCCTAACAAGTAAAACATGCCGACTGCTACAAGTCGAGGAACTGTGACAAATTTGCGCCCAATGCATCATATAGCAGT
>NW_020171253.1:0-1105 GCF_000524195.1 Echinococcus granulosus | reverse complement strand
GAGTAGATATCTAATTTTAAAAGAGCATCCGACGTCATTCAACTTGTTTCTAAAAAAATTTACATTTTTTAGCCCTTTTCAATGACCGGTAGATGTCAGTGACTTAATAGTCACCAAATGCTAAGGTTAGACACATGGCTATCTAGTGAGTAATGATTGGTCTAGATTGGGACGACAGTCATGGATACGTCTTGGTTGCTAAGGTCCAAATCCCTGACCTCACATCTCAAACCACGTTATCTGAAGTTCAACTCTAGTAATGCGCTTTAATTGTTTTCAAGAATTACGATGCTAAGCTGAAATATCGGAGTCAGACAGGATGGATCCTAAAAGTAACACCTCTGCGTTTGTTTGAGTGACTCACTGCGCAAACATTTTAATTTTGGCAGGTTGTGATACTTTGCTAGTAGATGGTAGATATTATGTAAGTGTAAAGTGTGAACCCTTAAGCATCCTCGACTTGCATTTGCGACCAACGGCCTAGCTCTGGCTTCCAGATCCACACTTTCCCTTCAGTAAGTACACCTCCATATCAACGTGGTCTATTAAGTGTTTCAAGGATGAGACATGGAAAAAATCCACTTAAACGGAAATATCTATCCTACTCTCTCCCATCTCCTGCACATACACTATCCGTGCAAATTTAACTGTACAAACAGGCGAACTAAGCCCCTACATTAGCCATTAGTCAAAATACCACATCTTTTAATTTTACTGCTAGGAAACACATGACGTCCGAATGCAAATAAATCAGGCAATAACATCTCAGACATCGCGGCGTTGTTTCTTTCTTCTCTTTAAATAACTTCACTTTGATGCATCAGGGAGACTTTGTCTTTCTCCATAACATTTCACCTTCGTATAAAAACAAAACAGCGCCTCAATTGTTGGATGATTACTGCGTATCTTCACATCTGAAGATGCAATAGGTCATAAAGGCATAGGAATACAGAATCTGCTAAAACTAAAAGTCTGCCTCATGAATTACCCACTCAACCAAATGTCCTTAAAATACCTTTGCACATTGTTCTCGAAGGGCGTGATTTAAGATGTGAGGTGAGGGATTTGCACCTCGGCAACTAGGCCGTAGGCAAGGTAGCCATAC
>NW_020171254.1:0-1105 GCF_000524195.1 Echinococcus granulosus | reverse complement strand
TGCAAACGAAAACCGGCGAAACTGATGATTTCTCAGGGTCGCAGGCGCATTCTTAAAACCGCGCACCACTGAAACGTACTAAGCATGCAAACTAAACTTGAGACCTTTTTTAATTTTCCACTTCTAAATTTATGTACCATTGCTATTAGTTCACATACATACATGGGATTTTTCTAGTGGCAAAGCGGTTTTGCATGGATAATCCATTTAGCGCAAAATATAAATCAGAACACACTATTATGCTCATTCATTACGTTATAACTGTACAATTTTTAAAGCTAAAAAAATATATCTGACAGGAATGATTTGAAGTAGCAGCGTTTCCTAATTCAATGAAGAACATTCAGTACGTTGTTTTGTTCATTTCTAAACCTGTTATTCTTCTGTTTTCGTGCCCGAATTTCATTGTCATATTTGCGATAATTTATACATCGACTGCCAACACACAAGTATCAATTTGGACAAGCGGTGCAATTGGCTTAAAAATGTACAATTTTTGCAACAAAAATCCTCTCTATAAGGGTAAAAAACATTTTTTTGAGTAAAAATAGATAACTCTGACTTACTCAGCCTTTTTTGACACTGCTGATTACTCTGGCACTGTACGTCAAACAAATTTTTCGTCTCTTTCCAAATGAACTGTTGAATTACAATGCAACACTAACGCGACTCTAGGCATGACATTGTCTTTTATTTGATTGCTCGGAGGCGTCATATACGCACCTGTTATTTCAAGTAGGCGATTATTACAGCACTGACTACCTAAGTAAAATTTCACGGCATCTAAATTATAATTTTGGTGTGAATTTGACATATTCCTGGAGTCATACATAGGGTGTTAGTTAGTTGTTAAAGAAAATCTAAAATCCCACAAACCTGAACAAAACCTATGACTTTATTGTCGTTGCCTCACACTGATAAAAATTTTTTATAAAACTAATTGCCTGTCACCCTCATAATTTTATATGACATTAACAACCTTACAAGTACCATGGCTGTCTTTTTAGTAATCAATGTAAATCCAATCTGCTGGATCAAGATCCATTCCAATATCGGTAGTGCTCTTCCACACGCGCACATCTAATAAAAAGTATGGGACATACTT
>NW_020171255.1:0-1105 GCF_000524195.1 Echinococcus granulosus | reverse complement strand
CTTCGCGCCTAATTTCGTAAGGTCATTATAGTGATACGGGGAAAATTGAAGCTGGCATACGTATGTTTTCGAGCGTTTGCTATAATACACAATGCATCCACACATCTGCACCTGCTTTTGTAAATAATTTCTACGGTGCGCAAGGCATCGACGACTTTTACAAGCAATCCTTAACAAATAAAGTGTTTCAAGTGACAATAATAAACAACACGATACAAACAATATCCATGAGTGACATGCACTCCACTCGTTAACGTAATTTCGCAGAATCCTAACCTTACTACTGTAAACCCAGCACGCATATGTGTATTCGTACACATTTTAAGAATTAGAACATGCATTTATATGCACCCCTTCAACATGTTCACAAGGCGTTTCAAATACATTGTTAGACATATCGCGAAAAGCAGGTGCGCACATGCAATTCCAACCAACTGCATTGTTGCACAATACATACTTATGGTCATTTCGATGTATTCATTAGCACCTTCAAATGAATCCACATGACATGCACGATTTCCACATACAGTTTAGGCATTTTCACCATAGCAAGAAAATGCACAGCCTTTTTAAGTGAATGTTTAATCAAATTCAACAACACCTGTGTGGGACCTGCTTTGAAGTACAGTTCCAAAACAAGATAGCAAGTTGAGGTCTTTGCATTCCACGCATATTACAAATGAAAGTTGCAAAATGCACATGATGGCAACGGGTGCATACTTATGCTAGGTAGCGTTTGTAGTAATGCAAAATATGTGCAGTTTCCATGCCCACGTTAAGCACATATTCATTAATCTACATGACATTTTCGCCTCTCACATACAAGTCTAAAAATGTCAGCAATGTGGGTGACAACTCCCATGTATGCATACATTTCTAAGCAGTTATAATAACCCCCAACTTGTCCACATTTATGCACATGCTTAGAAGCGTTTGTAACAATCTACGCAACATATTAGTTATCCAACCTATTTCTTAACATATTCAAACATTGCTCTTTCAAAACACCCACTTATGGGCGCATTTCTACACTTGTTTTGGTTGTACAAAGAGCCGCATTTTCACACATATTTATAAACAACTTTGATAGCTATCATGATATCCA
>NW_020171256.1:0-1103 GCF_000524195.1 Echinococcus granulosus | reverse complement strand
GATCTCTCTCCCAAGTCTTCTCAACTACCAATGTCGACGAGTCTGGTCATCACATTCCTCCTACTCACGTCTGCCTTGTTTGGTAAGGTGGATCACTTCTAACCTACCCTTCTCATTCACATTTGTCATGTTTTCGGACGGAACTAGTGGGGACAAGGGGGGATTTGGGATATGCTATAATCAGCTCATTGTAATTGGCAACGCCACCACCACCGCCGCCACAACCATCACTGCCACAGAACTCATTTCCGTTAGCAGAAACACATCGACTGCATCGCCTGTTTCCAGGGTTCTGATTGTGTCAGTGAAATTGTAGTTGTAAAGACGAGCCGTTTTGTGAAAGCGGTAAGCACAGTACAGCATGGTGCAGTCAATTCGACGCATTCGCCATCTGGAAAGTGTAGCGCACACCGGACTCTTTGACTACGAGGATAAATAACCGTGCTTAATCCCGCCAAGATCATCAAAGTCGTTTTTACTTAAATGTGCACTAATTTCTCTGCCCAGTTCGAATGCCTCTTGTACATTGCACTCACCTTCCACAAATCATTGCTACCGAATGCACACTCATTCATCCTCACGTCTTTGCCTTTGTAGATGGAACAAGATGCTGTTCACTGGCGGAGAAATGTGTTGGTCACAACAGGATATGTGGCATGCGATCTAAACAGTGTTGTAGCGGGTTGGTATGTATACATGACCCTATCATACCTGGGTTGCCTAAAAATAGGGGAGTCTGTCTCGATCCACATGATGATTCTTAGTAGATTTCTGTCCCCTATTCACTTGGAAAGCACCATCCTCCCACATCCACTGTTTCTCACTTTAAAGTCATTAAAAGGGCTTTTCTCCCATCACAAAATATTTGCCTTGCAAAATTACCACAAAACGTTCAAGGGAACCTTGTGGTTAGTCACGTAATTGCCTTCACCAGTTAGGAAGGTGGTCGAAGTAGAGATTGGGAAGTTGGCCATTGTTAGAAGACTTTGAAGAGACAGGTGAGGGGATCGCAGATGATTGGACGATGAGTCGAGGGGTGGAGCTGTAGGTGGATAGAAGTGATGATGAAAGAGCAGAAGACTGGTCAAGAAAGTGATTCAGTG
>NW_020171257.1:0-1099 GCF_000524195.1 Echinococcus granulosus | reverse complement strand
TACATGCGTGGAGACTATGGCTACGTCGATGCATCCACGCAAACCTGGTATCTCCTCGAAGGGCACTGATAAAATTCCGGTAGTGAGAAGGTAGTATGACGATATTTGGCTGATTGGGTGGAGGTGTGAGGGAGTGACAGAATGGGGAGTTGGGAGAGCAGAGGTGAAGTCGGGCTGATGCGTCAGTGGGTGTGTATTCGAGGCAATGGGACTGGCTGGAGTGGCGGTGGAAGGGAGTTGTCAACAAGGTGACTCCCGAAATGAGCCTGCGTGGCCTAATGGGTAAGGCGTCTGCCTCCTAAGTAGAAGACTGTGGGTTCGAGTACCACCGTGGGTGTTTCATCTTTGCCAATCCACCACTCCATACACGCCCTGTCAGCAGCACCAGTCAGTATGGTAGGCTGGTGTGCGCGCGACCACATAAGCGATGCGTGTAGGCCTGAGGTGCTTAGTCACCGGCTGACAAATGCCATACTTTTGAGGGTAACGGCGCATGCCCAGAGCGCGACTCGAACTGGCGACCCCCAGATTATCTGTCGGTCACCTTGAACTCGACGGCAGCGAATGGTGAAGTAGCTTCTGCAATTACCTCTTAAATGATCAATTTTACCTGTTCTTTTTGGTCTCGACTAAAAAGCTTGTACGATTACATGGATAATAGAAGTCGCTTTCAGGGGAATTAAATAAGTGCTGATTCTTCGAGCTATGAAATAACTGGAACTAGTCACCTCAGTTCCTATCTCAGCTTTGTCTACCAAATTCTCCCCATATTCGGCATCATGTTACCTGATTATCTAAAGCTGCTTGTAAAAAATTATGGAACGTAGGACAGGTGGACCATCACATGGGAAGTAAGAAGGCAATGTCTTCCGCACCTTAACTCTTAGTCTACGAGAGCACTCCAACCATTGAAGGTTGTGTTTTTCGCACTGCGGCTTGCATTGGTTTATTTCATAAGTGGGCATTTAAACGGTCAAATGTGGAATCTAATTTAGAAAATCCTCTAAGATATTAATGCAATTTAGTAGATAGTGCGCATTTGGGCCATGCAGGGCGACAAGCGGAAAGGATATGGCATGTATTGATAAACTGTCATGCA
>NW_020171258.1:0-1098 GCF_000524195.1 Echinococcus granulosus | reverse complement strand
CTTGCGGATGCGTCAATGCGGGGCAGTATTATGGGGAGGCGGATGAGGAAGGAAACAGGAAGGGGATGGAGGAGAGATGGGATGAATCACCTCGATAAAGTGCTGTATTTTTGTCCGGAAATTAAATTTGTCCAAAAATGAGCTAAAATCTAGTAACAGGAAAGCGAAGAGGGATGAGTAAGGGCGACGACAACGCAACGACAACGACGACGTAGTTGTGATTGAGGAAGGGGGTGGGAAAGTGTGGTGGAAAAATGAGTAGAATTACGTGTCATTAAAGTGGTTTTTATCCAAACTGTGATATTAATCAGACAGGAGGGTAGTCAGCTTTTAGATCTCGTCAATGGCCAACTGGAAAATATTCTATCGAAAGCATAACTGAATATATCCACTTAACTGCTCCAATAAAGTGATTAAAAAGCAAAAATTTGAAGCCAATCCAGAACCTATTACTGACACGCTCATTTTGTCAACCAACTGCAAGGCCATATGGCCAGCAAATTGCAATCAACAACTAAAATTCATAAATGAAATCCACAAATTTCACAAACTTTGCACATATTTTTAATCTTAGACCATCCACGACAATTAATCACACTCTTAAATCAAGCCTCTTGCCTACCATTTGATGCATAAGAGGAAGATTTCTGTACTTCCACTGCAGCATCCTCGTTAAAAAACGACAAATTTTAAGGGTCATCAACTGACTCCAGTGTCATGACAGTTCACTACTGATCGCTCTTCGACTTTTCGGTTTCTAATTCCTTCTGCCAAAATATAAATATTCTAGGAGTTCAGGGAATATTTTTCAGGTGTAGTAAAAACCACAATTCTTCCTCAAAATTTTCGTTTTTAAAGCTTAGAGAGCAAAAATAATGATTAAATAAAGTGATAGGTTACATGTCTTCCATAGTTTCAATGTGGTCTTTAAATAATTTTTAAAAATATTCAAAAAGAAAATTGGAAAAAATTTCCCCCTGTTATTTTTGATACTTGGAGCAAAAACCAGCCTCGTATTTACTAGTTTTAATCATTGTTAAAAACAGACCAACCATAATGAGGCACCAGTGGCCCCCCATGCTCATAAATATTAGAATA
>NW_020171259.1:0-1097 GCF_000524195.1 Echinococcus granulosus | reverse complement strand
GGTGCCAGTGAAGTGGGGTGGGGAAAGGAGCTTCATCAAATTGTAAAAGGACCTGAGCCGCTAGGAAACGCTAGTAACAAACGTCAAAAGTACCAAGAGAATTCATGTAACGTTTCACAATATTTTTGGCGAAAAGCCGCTTCTATGGGTCGGAGTTATGTTTCTAGAATTTCTGGACGAATGGACGAACAGACGAGGCAGTACCCATGTGGCGAAGGGGGAAGATGGTCAAAGCACGCTAGATCTTGTAAACCTTAATTTCATTACTCTGTCATGTCTAATTTCGATCATTAAGTGCAGTTGCACTACACTTGCTATAGCTGATTAACAAAGAGTAAATGGGTTTTAAAGGATAATGACAGTAGGGATCTTAAAGCCAAAACTTACAGCAAACAAAATTCTTTGCTCAAAATGACACCTTAACTTTGCTTAACATAGAGTGCTTAAGGAAACTAGCCGATGTCACTTCTCGTTTAAATGGTTGAGAAAAGGGTGGTAGTATAAATAAATTTTAATAAAGGGGGTCAGGAAAACCGACAACTTAGTATGTTCTCTAACTTAGCAACCAAGATGATTCAAATCACCTCGTTTACCCAGTTCACCAGCCTCTCCTAGATCTCCATGTATAGACCATGTGGGATTCCCGAATCGCGTTCGCACAGGAGTTACCGAATTAAGGAGGCTATATCCCTGTCGGCGGTTGAAATCTGGTTGATAGAGTAACCTATCACATCAGTTAATGACAGAATGTGTCTGGGTAAATTAAGAATGGTGATTTGTCGATTTAATTGTAATAGAGAATATTTAAGTGAAGAAAATGACAGCTTGAGATTCTGATGTTTAGTTCATCAATCGGAAGGCGCAGATGCTCGACCTGTTGAGATGCTTTTCACTAAAGTAAGTTGACTCTTCGGAAAAAAATAGGAGTCAGCAGTAGACAACGGTGAGCTCCACCTAAATATTTTCTTGTTTTATGCGTTAAGCTACTAAAGTGTGTGGTGCTTGACGTATCCTAAAAGAAAGTAGCACCATTAATGTGGCCGCATGATATCTATAAGATGTGGTCGGGCAATCTCTAGGATAAGCACAAAGCTCCA
>NW_020171260.1:0-1097 GCF_000524195.1 Echinococcus granulosus | reverse complement strand
GAGAATCACGGGCAACTCGTGGTTGCTCCGTTACCATCTCGAGCCGTATGAGTTTACTAAGAATCACCACTTCCTTACCTCATTTTCTCGTATGAAAATGGCGCAAATTGATAAAGATTTCTTGGATATTGGTGGATATACATCGTCCAAGTTATCCTTTAAAACTGTTAAGGGCTATACTGACATGGAGGGCCCTCTATTCTCAGTGTTGATTAGGTTATGACTAAATGCCATTAGCGCCGAAATGTACGGCTGTAGAACAAGTGCTTTCCCTCGTCCTGTCTTTAGCGTCGTTCTTGGCCCTCTCATGGCCATATTTCTACTTCGTCTAGTGAATCTTAGTACACCAAAAGACGGAGAGAAGGGCAATCTGATAACTCAGTATCCCGGCTGTGGTTATGTTCAGGGTATTCCTGGACGAGATGTGTAATCATCCTAACATTAGTTAAGTTTGGTTAATAGTACCGGAACCTAGATAATATTCACTAGCTACCACATCTCAAATATTAGCTGCTTTTGATGATATTAGGTCCCTAAGAGCAATACATGGTGAGTGGAGAATGTCACGAGTTTGTGAACCCAAATACTCTTTGAACGATTTGATTAGCCTTAAATTGAATTTGGTAGTCATTGTGTCGAGCTTGATACCGTGTCGGCTGCCAAATTTTGGCCCGTTTTGGCAATCCTTTTGGAAGTCCACGTAAATTCGTCCATCTGCAGTAGATATCTTCCTTCTGTGGAGACTTTTGTGTAGTATTCAGGTAGTAAAAAGAGGGATGTCTGCTATTACCTTCTGCTTGCGTTTTTAAAAGGAGGAAGTTCAAGATTATTGTTGATCCGTACTACTAATGATTAAACTTCACGCACGAATAGGCTTCTCTTAAGAACTACCGAAAAGTTCTCCCAACATCAAAAACTCCCCGTAGTCACACACACAAGCACAGTCACCCCTCCACCAATCACTGGCCTCCACAGTACCCTGCCGCCACCCATCCAACCCGTAATTAAGAGGGCGCACATTTGGGTGCACAAACTAGCGTCATTCAGGCAGTTTTAGGCTCCCTGATGCTGTTTACTTTGGCTGTGAGCCTTTTCTG
>NW_020171261.1:0-1096 GCF_000524195.1 Echinococcus granulosus | reverse complement strand
CTCGTATCATAAAGTGTTCGTGGAACTGATTTAACACAATTCTACTCACTTCGTTTTACAAACCCACTTTAACTCAGTTATCTAGATACAGGAACATCTCGTATACTTTGCTACGAAGCATTTAGGGAGAATGAAGGGAAATCATCAGTCGTAGGTGATTTACACAATGTAGTGAGTCTTGTAGCAAATCACTGGAAGAGAGACGCATCACGTTCAAAAAGGTTAGCTGGTCTTGACATCAGTGAGGACATATTGTTTTTGCTGTTGACACATTGGTGCAACTTGAGAATGGCATGTCAATCCAAACTTGCAGGCATGTTTAACGTGCATGCTAAAATAATTGTTATATGTCCACACCAAGGAAAAGGGAGAAGTAATTCACTGCAGGTGCTAGGCGCATGGGTCAAATCCACATGACATGTATTAAAGGGTGACAAGGAATATTATAAAAGCTTTGGTCGCTTTGAGAATGTCATGAAAGGAGCATGCAACTGACTGAATAGATTACAGTATAAAAGGAACGGGTGCCTGTGCTTCTTGTATTTCGAATGACTTGTGTATTCGTAAAATGACATATGTGCATGTGTATATCAAGACTACATGATTCTATGTGTTCAATCAGCATACTGCAGCCATTCCATCAAACTACTCCATACTCCTTTCTCATACCGTGCATCGATACTGGCTTTTAAGGGAGAGTTCTTTATTTAAAATTCATAGATACAAAGTCCCCCTTTTGTATTAATGTAAAGTTTAATAGTGGTGTATTTTGCGAACTACTCGCATTTTAGTTGCGTGCGTCGATTCATTTAAGATTTCTTGAAGGAGATTAAATAGTTTAATTGCACTAAAGTACACGTAAGCAGAGATTTGTTAAAACATTCAAAGAAAATTTAGATTTTTTGCCTATTACTAGCAATTTAAGTAACTACAAGGCTAACTCTGCTCAAAAGATGCAGAGAAATGGATTATTTGTCGAACTTTAACACTTTCATTTGCGCAAAGCAAGATGGAAGTAAGTGTCAGGAATTAAGGATGGCCTGAAACAGCTCCGTGAGGTGGAAGTGCACTTTAAGCAATCGGTTGGTTCCAGGCT
>NW_020171262.1:0-1095 GCF_000524195.1 Echinococcus granulosus | reverse complement strand
TTGATAAAGATTGGTTGGTTCTGTTATGTGAGAGACATCTGAGCTTCTGCACAATAAGTCACAGTGACAAAGTCACCAAAGAGAAAAGGAGGTTTAAAAGGGATTCCCTATTTGATGCCTTGTTCACATCTCAGGTGGCTGCTCAAGTGCCTTTAAATGGGCAAAGTTCAGAAGGCACAGGCTCTTCACCCAGCCACTGAGAAGGCCCTCTAGGCAGCTTTGATATCGGTGCATCGGGGTGTCTCTCGAGGAAGCTCTTTGCAGGCCACCTAATTGGTGCTTCTAAAAGTTGTGGCATATCAAGAAATCGGAACGCTTTGCTCTCTCCCTCACCACTAACAGGCCTAACACATGCAGCAGATGGATTTGCAATGCTCGAGTGTCATGCAGCTCAGAGCCATCAAGAAGTATTGGGTAGTTGAAGATATCGTCTCTGAATTTTGGCGCTGATCTGCTAACGGCATGGCAAATATAATGGTAATTGAACAGGAGAAGTTGCTGCATTACATGGAGGTGGGCATTTCATTCACTGATGTCGACGAAGTTGTCAAAGCGAAGGCGCATCTATATAAATCGTGTCCATGGTATCACACGCAAAAGCCAGCTTTGCAAATTCATGCGTAAAGGATTGGCATTCCCTGTGCCAGTAAAAATAAAACACAGTTCTAAGAAAGCTCCAAAATGAAGAGAAAAATAGAATTTGGTCTATAAGTAGTGGCATAGAATAAATGTGTGGGAAAAGCAGAAAGTTTGAAGATTAGGAGCGAAATTAAAGGAAATCGCCAAGAAGTATTTGAAAGTGAATATTACATGGCAGAAGAGAGGCGAAAAGAGGGCAGAGGAGGTAAGTGAAATGGAGTGAAGTGTATGGGCATGGGATGTGTGAAAGTGGGCCAGCAACTCCGAGTGTTCCGCATCCGTCACCAACACGTGTACTAACCCGGCCCGACGTAGCACAACCTGGATGGCGTGACGGAAGCCACAGGCCTCTACGTGGTGCATTTGCTGAGATTATCTCGCCCTCCACGTTTCAAATTTCATCTCCAACTCTATCAGACCAACAGGGCATTGCATCACTTCCCTCCTTCTCTTAAC
>NW_020171263.1:0-1095 GCF_000524195.1 Echinococcus granulosus | reverse complement strand
TTCAGGCTGCAAAACATGCTTGGTTTATGCTTTTCCGAGTTGTCTCGTCAATAAATATCACTTAGTGACAAGATTTTTATCTGTTAATGCTCTTAATATGTCAAGTTCAGCTCAAGTGATACAAATGCAAGTGGGTTTTGACCATACTGGAGCTTAAATATTTATCAATCCTGGTAACGAACACGCACACACGGTAAGAGTACTATAAAGGCATAATCTGCATTCAAGAACGTATATTCTTAAGTTTATGTGATGCACAATCAGCACAACGATAAAAACATCATTTGCGAGTTAGCTGCCAGTCCCTTTTTTGCTACATTCACTATAATTATTTGCAGAGACAACAGGGAATGATATTGGCAAATTTACTGCTCTTTCGATGGCAAGGCAATTTTATTGGTGTATTAAATTATAGCATTCAGTAACTTATAAGTGAAATTATAACAACCTTATTTTTTAGGTACTTTAGGGAATTTTTAGCAGTACAAAAGTAGGGCTTTTCCTAAAATTCGTCCTTTTAGACAGTGTTAGATGAGGCTACTCAAGGAGCTCACGTTTTGCGCAATTACATGTTTTGTTGTTGATGTCAAAACGAGTCTTGTGCGCATACACATTTCACTGCAGCTATAACGAACAACTTGTAACCAAGTAAGTGTTCTCACGCGCCCTTCTATTCATACTTCTACCTAAACGTGGAATATTCAACATTGGTCAGACAATAATCCGGCCGTCCATTCGAGTCTGTTTATCAAGTCATGATCTTGGAAAACTATGGTGCAGAATTTGTAGTAGATAGATTCGGTTTGTAAAGTGGTCAAGCTTGTACAACAGACGCTAGTCTTAAATGACTTTTCCGAATATCTGGGCTCTGAAGTATGAGAGCAGTGCGGAGCACAGTATACGATGAGTGGTGGATGCACACACTGAAGGGGCACCAAAATGCACACTACAGGTCCCCGTCAGTTCGAACAGTTTGAAATCCCACCGACTTCTTTGACTACCCAAAAAACTAGACAACTGCATTCATCATTGCAACCATGTAAGTAAAAGAAAATAGAGATCATGCCCACGGTACGGGTCCAGGCAAATAATCAG
>NW_020171264.1:0-1094 GCF_000524195.1 Echinococcus granulosus | reverse complement strand
GCCCTCTGTCTGGATGTTAGCCGACGCATTTCTATTTCACAGCGTAAAGCCTATTTTACGCAAAGGCAACATATTGAGTACGAGGTCACTATTCTTTTTTTGTTTTTATTTTTTTATATAATTATATAAATACTGCAGGTCGAAGGGGGAGGGAACAGCAGATGCATTGCTTCCACCCCGTCTATAATACCTGCGTGTTTACAGGCACCTGCCTACTGTTCGCGGGTGTGGGTCCGCTGACCCACCTTCCTGCTTTCCATCGACATCACCTTAGCACAAGGCGCTACTGAATCAAAGCTCAGTAGACTTTTATGGTAAAAAAAGATTAATATACTTTATTCAGACTTCATTTCTGACGTAGTGCAGTGTCTTGTGCAAACATTTGCGATTATTGCCTGTGGGCCAGTGATAGTGCATGCCTGGTTGACATCTGGATACTTTTAGTAAAAAAACTAGGGAAGGAAGACGTGTATCCAACCATTAAATAAGGCAAATGACAGGAATAAACAATAAATTGGCCATGATGCGTACCCTATCGACATCCCTTGCGCTTGACAGACGTAGGTGCATGCGAATGCTGTCCTTCCTTATCGAATTAGGCACTGCTGATGGCTGTTCCTGCCTACCTTCTCAGCATGACTATTCTGCCGCTAAGCTAATCACCACAAATAACAGATAACTCTGATTGATACCTTCTACCGCACTACCCCTTCTACTCAGGTGATGCCAACGCATTGATCACGTCGTGAGATACTGCAGTGTTGCCATCAAGGCTCTCTCTTCTTCTCTTACAATCCCTCCATAACCTGCATTGCATTTCCTCTCTTTCATTTCTATTTTTTTCAGAGGCGGCGTCTACACCTTATCCAGACAAGGAACTCTTCACAAAGCAAACAAAATGAACTCAAATAAGCAATTCGGTCTTGACTACTTTGCTGACGACTAACTTGTGAGTGGAGGCAATTTAAGGAGGAAAGGGCGGAAGTGTGAGAGCACACAGTTTAATGCACTTTTAGAGGTTTCCTTTTGCCTTTAACCACCACGCCAAATATCCACACTGGTGGCGAGACAACAGGTCGCATGTCCATGAAAAG
>NW_020171265.1:0-1093 GCF_000524195.1 Echinococcus granulosus | reverse complement strand
GGAAGAGAATAGGAGAATGGGATTTCTATGTCAGCGCTATTTGAGATCGCCTCGATGGCAGTAGTGGTGGTTGTAGAGATGGTGGCGGTAAGAGAGAGAAGATGTCAACTTCCAGGTGCAAAGGCATCCAGAATGAAAGAGACCTCAAACTCTAAAAGCGCCAAGTCAGTATAAAACTGAGTTACTCATAAAAGCTGGACAACGCGGTTGCCTAATGCACTACTGGTGGTAGACATAAAACAATGAAGTATTGTGGAGACTTGTTGGTAAAGTTAAAATCGGAGGGGCGAATTTTGGGTGCTACGGGTAACTCAAAGGCGAATTGACTCCTTTAGAAGCACAATTTGGAAGTGTAGTTTATTTATAGCGTTAGCGATTAACGAGGTGAATTATTAATTAGTCAATCGGCAATGGTGATGCCCTGGAAGAAGGCGGCTCCAAAAGTAAACTGTGTGCTGTTGTGGATGAATTTAAGTGTAAAATGTAACGTCCTTTTGAACAGTCAGGTAAATAGTGTAGGAAAATATAAGGATGGAAAAATCTGCACGTTAGTGAATTAGGAGCTGCAAAGGGCATTTTCTGTTTTTATTTGGCGGTCTTTAAAACCTTTCATACGTTGGTACTGACAGTTGACCTCCATATCGGTCGAGATTTGTACATCATAGACATACTCCACAAGACAGCCATGAATTACACGGCACTAGATAAGGCTAGGCTATTATAACAGATTGTTGCACAGTCAATTTGGCTAGATTGCTGATTTTGTCATATTTTTGGGGTGGGGGATTCAGCTAAAATGTACCTAGTCACATTTTCTTACACGTAATTACTTTATTTGCCGGTGCTCCTCAACTTGCCACAAAATAAATATTTCAGGTGTGGTTATTTTATTTTAATAACATTCTGCAGCAATGTGAACAAAGGTAACACTTGCTACTTAGAACAGTTCAGGTCCACTTTACTTTACGGATTGTAAGTTAGAAGACGTTGAACATTATTATGATTGTTGGCAAAGCGAGCGTCTGTGTAATCACTGACATTGAAATTTCACCTCATTTACATTCAAACTTTCTGCAGAACCGTTGAAGTCCCC
>NW_020171266.1:0-1092 GCF_000524195.1 Echinococcus granulosus | reverse complement strand
TTTTTGGCTTTGCTTATATATGTTCGTCATTGAGTGATGTGCAGACCAAACCAACACGCTCATGCGATAACCGTGGTTAGGATTTATGTGCATTCTCTTGAGTTACTTCACCGTGGTAAAGTGAATCTTCGAAAAGGTTAACAGCTGCAAATCTTCCCATTTTCCGAAAAGCCAAATAGCTAGGAGGCATCCTGCCTTTAATCACATAGCCGTGAAAATATGTGCGCATTCATTACCACTGTAGTCGCCTGTCAAATAGCGGACATATCACCAGTGATACCATCAACTGATTGTTCCAAGCATTGCATTTTGGCAAGACATTTGATGACCTCAAGGGGATGCAAAACGTGGACGAGCAATAGTTTGACACAATATTGGCAGCGTTGATTCTGGAACCCACACCAGACATTCAACATGCCTCAAGGCTTATGAAGGAGCCTCCGCATTTCACTGATTTTGGTGAACAAACCGGCAGCTTACTCCTGCTTTTGAGGAATTCATTGGCTATAGAGGGTGTTGCTGATGCAAAATGCGTACTCCTGACTAGCTTGAGGAGAACTATGGTAAAAGTATTGTGATGCTCCTTGTCTATAGTCAGGCAAGCTCATAGTGGGATCTTCTGGTTGCCTGCGCTTTCATAAAATCAAACCATTGTGCTCCTATGGGAATGGCCTAATTAACTCTGTTTCATGATACAACACTAAAACAATTGCAACTAGGTAGCAATTTGCACAGTTAATACAAAATAAAATTGCTTTAGGTGGGATCTTGAATAAAGGAACATTCTCTCCATATAGCGATTAGTATGAGTATTGGCGATGTCGTTATTTTGGTCGCTTTAGGCACATTGACGTTTATCTGTAAATTTAAGCGTCAGCTATCTAACTTGACCATGGTTATGCAAGCTGCCCCTTATTTTCGGCCTTTCCTAACCAAATTTTAGCCCTTTGGCTTAGAAATTATCCTTGTTAAAACCAAAGCAAAGCGAGCGTGCCAGCGTTAGCAAGAGTGTCATCTAGTGCATATAGAAATTGCTGAAATACAAGTGTCCTTTGCGACATCGTTTATCATGAGTTGATCGAGAGCATGGAA
>NW_020171267.1:0-1091 GCF_000524195.1 Echinococcus granulosus | reverse complement strand
CCATGCTCATTTCGAGTAAACTGTGAAGAAGTCAGCGTTGGATGCCAAATGCTTTCGTCAAATGAATTGTGTTTGGGTGATGCCGTCTGCTATTGACAAGGCACATTAGACTGATTTTTGGGTGGCACAAATGACTTAAATCTTCCTGACTTCCAGCAATTCACGTGGTGTAATGGCTGTGTGGGTGGTCAGTCTGTTCTATGTTCGTTCCACACAGTTTCGACAAACGCGTCATAACCCGAAGAACGCTTCAATGCTAGCAGCAACTCACCAAATCTCATTTGATAAGATTGACAGACATAGATTCACTGGGTTGATCGAAAAAGCATTTTGTTTGGGGATACAGATAGACATCTTGTACTTTGTTTGCAAAGTGTCAGGCACGCAGTTGGCGTAGCAAGAGAATAAGTTGGAAGTGGCAATGTTGGGATGATTTGAAATGGTATCGAAGGCCAACAATGGTGTGGCGTGGATATAAACTGGGTGCCACTGAACTAGCACAATAAGGCGCGACATGTGGAGGGGCATTGAATGGTCCATTAGCCCACACACAAACCAGTAGGCCTCTGTTATGTTAGTGGTGTTACAATGAAGCACTCATCTTGGGCAAAGTGAATTGGCTGCGAGCAGTATCTATCAGCAGTGTGATCAACGCCAAGTCAAGGCGAGTGCATTGTCATTGGTGGTAGCAAAAACGCTGCGACTGCAATTCCCACACGACTATTAAAATTCGGCTCTCTCATAAATAGCGATTTCGGCAGTGACAAACAAAGGATGAAGTGAAGTCAGCCAACGCAGGGCCGTCGCATCATTTGTCCACCTGCTAGACCAGTTCAGGCCTGTTACTGCAGTGCACTTGATGACGCAGTGTTCAATCATCCGTGCTTTCTACCCTGTGATGCGCTTGAGGCGTAGCAGCTGCTCATCTACACCACACAAAGTGTATTCAAACATCGAGTTAAATGTAGGTTAGACTTACTTTGGCATTGTGCATGAGGTTTGAGTGGCACGGCGTGAATTTCTTTGTCCATGTGACACACTCCCTCTCCTCCTTCTCCTTTCCCTGCCTCAATGACATCCTAATTCCTATC
>NW_020171268.1:0-1088 GCF_000524195.1 Echinococcus granulosus | reverse complement strand
GTCTAATTCCGCAGATACAAAAGTGTCATTCCTTTGAGGTGTGTGCATAGTAAAAAGAATGAGGGAATGCCATTCCCTCGTTGCCCGTTGCAGATATTGTGCCCTTGCCTGGCTTTCGTGGTTTGTTATCCCATGGTGTGGAGGCTCTATAGCCAGCTTAATTAATCACTTTATCAACAAACTTGTCTACCACCTCTCCTCCCTTGATCATTTCTCCTAAATATGTAAAGTTGTTTTTATTAACATGCAAACCCTATATACTTTCTTTTTGTTATTCGCCTAAATTTCCAAATTTACTTTGAACTTATCCAAGTAGTGCATCTTTAGAACCATAAAAACTGTTAAGTAACAATGATTTATTATTTGGAGTTTTTCTTTCGCTGCTTACTTGCACCTGTCTACCTTCATCTTCTAGGCGACGGTATAGAGGGCTGGGTGCTAACTTGATGAGATATTATCCTAAATATATTGATCTCGGTGGTAAGTACTGCTTCACGGCAACTCTACCTAGTAACTATGCTCTTATTTCTTCACCTTAGCCTTTCCTTCTGCTTCCATGTTTTATAAAACAGCAACTTCTCCGCTAGGTCAGTTACAGTTTCAAGATGTTTGCAGCATCAGAATTGTTGCCCATCTTATGTCAATATTAAGGTAAATGGAATGCTTTGGTAACGTCTGGCTTTCTAGTTACTGAAATGATGTTTATCGATTGCTTCAGATGTACCGTTGCTTCCAGGAAAATTATCTCTTCTCGGGGTGCTAGTTAGCATTGCAGTTCAGTATGCCCCGTTCCTTTATTGGTGTAATGAGGCGTATGACCCTCACGCGTCGCATCAAATGCCAATCAGAAGAAGCAGCTTGTTCTGCCGTCTTGCGCGAATGATGCTATTGGCTGGGGCTTGGTAAAAACTCTAATCGCCCGTTTTAATGGCACGCCTTCCGTATAGCTCGCTTTTGCATATTAATACATTCAGATCCCTAAATCCACACCTGCAAACATAGGGATTGGAAACTAATATTTATGCTTGTAAATATGACTTCTTATTATGACCCAAAAGCCAATTAGTAGGCTTGCTTTTGGACTGGAT
>NW_020171269.1:0-1085 GCF_000524195.1 Echinococcus granulosus | reverse complement strand
TAGTCTTTCATTCTCCGATCTCCAGCCAAAGGTGCTGTATACACTCGTGTCGCGCCGTGAAATTGTCACGGCAAATATACTCAGGCCGGACTGCACATCTTTCAGCAAATTGCCTTAAATGAGTGGAGAGAGGCATGTTTGACGCAACAATTGTGTTGGTGAAGACACAAATCACCCGACTGCAAGCTCAATAGACTTACGGCAGAAACGGGACTCGTTGAACAAAAGGAAACCGCCTCGCCAACTGCACGCGAATCCGCCGTTCACATAAAAGGCAGTCTACAGTTTACAAAGGAAAGAAAGGCAAAACTGACATGGCACAAAATCACAAGCAAATGATGCGTTGAAATACGTCAGCATTGTTCGCCATGAAAAGTAATGCTGTGCCAACATTTGTAAAAGCAATACAGACCCAAGTTCTACTGTTCGAGACTTGAACACCGAATCGGAGTTCTATCTGTGATTGTCCTTTCAGGAACCGAGAAAGTGGAGCTGATGTCCGCAAGTCGATTTCACCTGTATGCAAAGCAACTTCGCAAGTATACCTCATGACTTGCATTTCCATACTCATGCACATGAAGGCCTCAGACATTAAATGGACCGCGTGGACCATCGGAAAGGTAATGTCTTCAAATGAAATGCATTGGCGATGTCGTTTGATTAGGGCATGCATCGCTCATCTTGTACAACGAGTCCTGCATGTTACTCTTAAACCCTGCACCACTTACCCATCGGTGACCTCCAAGCAGTACAATTGGCCACGAAGAATGTCGTTGAAAATAGAGTTCCGTCAACCCATACTTGCAATCCAGCCTGTCTAGACACGTCGAGCAGCGTAATGTCTGCAATTCCTAAAAGCAAACGCCGTTCGCCTACAGCGGCCGAATGATTTAGCCACATTCTTTCCGTCTACGCACGGAGTTTGTGCATTTCCTACTACCGTTTGCACACAAAATCAACTTGATTGAGTTCACCTTGTTAAAAAGGCAATATTTTGAAGATCTGTAACGATTGCAACTTGAATGTTCCTTATTATAAAAGGCAAACAATTAACTGATGAGGAGTGGACGTAGAGAAGAGGAGGT
>NW_020171270.1:0-1084 GCF_000524195.1 Echinococcus granulosus | reverse complement strand
GAGCATATATGTGTGTGAGTTATGGGGGAAGCGTAAGGCGTGGGGTGGTTCTATTCCCGCGCAATTCTAGGTGTTGGGTATTTATGGCCTCTGAGGTGTGTCCAATTTTGATGGCCAACCGGGAGGAGGTCAGCAAGATGATCAATCTAAATGTTCGAGAATGCGAAACCTGCGAATTCCTCTGACACGCTGATTTACGATTTCCTTACATCGTCACCAGGATTATCCTGAATTGCTAGACAGGTTTGAGGCTATTAATGCGGTATTCATCAGTGTGTCCTTCCACATCTTTGCTTATTTTTTGGATGCATCAAATGATGGTGGAGGTGGTGGTGGTGCCCAACATGCGAAATGTCATGAGTGCTTGTAAATTCCTTTCTCCTCTGACTCGATTATCACTTACTTACACGAAAGCTTAAACAACTTCATCGCTCTTATTCAGTATTCCGCTCACCTGTAAAAATCGTAGAACAAATACTCTTCGACAAGAAAATAGCTTAGAAGTATCACTTTTGAAACCTCATCCTAATTTCACTAAAAATGAAGCACTAATTCATTGAGCATATTTATTAGGGTAAATCTTAATGTCTATTTTTAATGCTGACTATCACTGAAGAACACCTAAAAGGCCCATTTGGGAAGTACAAGCTGCGACTGCGTTGACATGATGCATATTTGCGGGTGTTTTAGGGAATGCAGAACAACTTGATCGCCTGTGTAATCGTCGTCTTCCTCTGCATCATCTCCTCCAGCATTGTGGGCACCGTCAGCGTCCTCGCTCGCATGGTACCCGCAGCCATGGTCAACGCCTACCTCTACCTCACCGCCTGCAAGTTCACCCCCTCAGTTGTTACTCGACCCTGTCACTATGCCAGTTTTGACAGCTTCATTACCATTGTTACGAGGTTGGTTTAAGGAGGCAATTAAAATGGCTAGGACTCATTTGTAGTTTTTGATTTGGTCACTCAATGTTTACTTCTTAATTGTTCTCTGCATTTGCATAATTTGTTAGGATACCTGACTTTTAGTAGGCATTTTATGAAAATTAGTTATTGTTTAATTTTATGTGTCTAGTTGGCCTGAG
>NW_020171271.1:0-1081 GCF_000524195.1 Echinococcus granulosus | reverse complement strand
TTGGAAGTGCATGCTCGGTGGGAGGTGAGGCGACCAAAAGCCAGTATCTTGCCCGTCTGCCACAGTCCACGTCCAGCCAAGCGCACCACGATGCCGAACCGACGTAGTATAATGTTGGGGTTAGCAGCGTATTCTCTCTGCTTTTTATGTAATTGGTAAAAAATTGTGAATTTTATGCTTCATTTATTCGACATTATATATCTAATTCTTGTTTCTTCTCATTTGCATTAGTAAATTTTTGCACAAGTTTTATTTTTTTCTTAATTTACCATTCACTGCCGTTTTTGTCGTTGTATTTAGCTTTCACCAGCGAGCATTTTTCCAATCAGAAGTAATATTTTGCAGCATACTCTACATTAGCGGTGTAAACTTTTCAAAGAATAAATCTTAAATTAGCATTTAATTCAAAATATGATTGTTAATATAAACTTACTTTAGTCAGCATTACTATAAATGTTTTAAATTTATTCAATGGAATTTCTTACATTCACATTCACTTTTGCGGGCTCGAGAAGAAATGAGATCAACCCAGTCGGAATTACCGCGGTCAGTGCTAAGTTATTCAAGGGCCAGTCTTATATTGCATTCAATGCAGCACGAATTAGATTGCCTGTCCCTAATCTTGCCAGCGCCAATGTAAATAGAGCCAAATTTTTCAAATGCACAGCTTAAATTCTTGTTCAATTTGGCATGACACCGATGAATTGAGCTTATTGCAGCCAGCACTAACGTAAACAGAGTTAAATTATTCAAGAGCTGACCCTAAATTCGCCTTTAATTCGGCATGTTTTCGATGAAGTTTACGTAGTCTACCTACCATTACCGAAAACAAAGCTGACTTATTCACTTGCATATCTTCAATTTGCATTCAATTTTTCAGGCCCCCGATGAACTAAGATCAACCCAGTCAGCAGTACTGGAAATATATATGAATTATTCAAAAACGGATCTCAAAGTCGCTTTCAAATCGGCATGCAATTGTTCATTTATTTACTAAAGTAAATGAAATTACCAACACACAGATGGTAGGTAATTTTACTGTAACTATTCATTATCCCCTCAATCCACATGCATACAAGAT
>NW_020171272.1:0-1081 GCF_000524195.1 Echinococcus granulosus | reverse complement strand
CTAAGTTCCTGTTTCTAAATGCCTAAGCTTATGTGGCCAAGGCTCCTCACTACAGACGATGCCTCGTTCTGGGCACTCCTCCTTCGAGACCAGTCGACAAAAGAAAGTCTCCTTGAGTGCTTCATCCATTTGTACGGGTAGCCATAGAGTTTGTCAATGGAGCAAGTCCATTTGGGCCCTTCTAAAATTTATTAGGCAAATATGCATGTCTCTTCAAAAGAAACATGTACAGGTCAGTTCGTGCACATGAGACATTTCCAGAAGTGGGTCAAACTCTAGGTGATTATTAGTACAAAGTCCTTCTCCCCGTATGGTTGCTGATGTCACCGAAGAGGTTGGTAGATTATCTTAATCAATTGTTTTGCTAACTAATCTTTCGAGGAAACATTTTTCATGTACCATTAATTTAACAACAGTGACATCACGAATTGACATTGTAAACCAGTGACTTCTCTAAACGTCATTAAATTGTTTATTAATGAGCTCTACGACAAACCGTCACATCATTTCACCCAGGACCCTTCAATTGATATCAGTTCTACAGCAGTCAAATTAACAAATACTGCGAGTTGGTAAATGCTGAAGTTTAAAATAAATTTTTATTTCCATTTTGTCTGGCTGACGAGATCTCGCAACTGATTTTTAGCCGTCTCTAAATTGGAAGTAAGCGAAACAAATAAGTACCGCGATTATTGACGACGACTAATATCATCATCTAATTTGGTGTGAACATGGCTAAAGTCCATCCTGTTGATTCGCCTTGGAAGAACACGCACGCTGTCTTATGAGGGACCAATATGTCCAAATTTTTACTTGATTTTACGTTTTGGAGGCTTATTGCATCTGTGGAAGTATAATTTACTTGTCACAATGGATGACAGTTTAATTCTCTAAACATAACGTCATGTTTCTTCGCAAAGAGCATACTCTGTCACGTTTTGTGTTGGTAACTACAGGCCTATTCACCAAAATCCGAGTACAGCAAATTGAATAACTCATATAAGTACATTTACATCACATAACCTACCACATCCGAAATGTGAATTCAGATTTAAGTAGAAAGATAAAGACAGTGACAAAT
>NW_020171273.1:0-1081 GCF_000524195.1 Echinococcus granulosus | reverse complement strand
GCGGGTGGACGTAAAATCCACCAGATGATTGAAGGAGTTCGTGCAGTTTTGGCGCACCGCTTTATTCCCGAAAGACTATGCTTTGTGTGTGTGTATGTGGTGTGTGATGAACTGTCGACGCAGTTAGTCATGGTGAATTGTCGACTCACAGAATACCAAACGAGAATGATGACTGCGATCTGTCCTCGTGATGGATTTCCATACAATTGGAAGACGTTTAGGAAGACCCTTTTTGACACAGTAAGGCCTAGTCAATCAGTCTGAAGAAAGTGGTGTGCTTGAAAGTCCACGCAAGCCCCTGTTTTTCATTACTGTTATATTTATTCGTGAGGGGTTGTCATAACGCGCTTGCTGAATGTCCTGTCCCTCGGACTTCTTCTTTATCTGTTTAATAATGTTTTTTAAAGCTGTGAGTGATTAAAATCGGCTGAGTAATGTAATAGAGTAGGCGGTTCAATGGTCATAGTGAGGGAGGAGATGTGGAGGTAAAAGTGGAATTCATACCATGCTTGCGTATTATTGAGAAGGACGTGGACTGTGAATTACATTGCTGATTACATCAACGAACAATGGGCCTTTGAAGAGCCCATTGTCCTTTGTTGTGAAAGTTGCGTGAACTTACCTCAGTGTTTCATAATTGCCGTGGTGATGATGACCAATTGTAGAACAGCAATAGCGTAAATGATGGTGCCTAGTAAACCTGTCCGGTTGATTTAATGAGGTAACTGTGTAACGGCAGAAGTAACTAAGCAAATCCCTATTTTCTAGCAGGCAGACAATTGATAATCGAGTTCAGAATAATAAGTGCCTCGAATTTATGTCCCCACATTTGTAATGCTCATCTGAGGGTGCTCAAACACCAATTCACTGAAGACCGCATATATGGAAGCGCCAAGCAACTTTGTTGAGGTTTTGTAGTTGAGACCTATTATCTTTCACAAATTATGCGACACAGAGCAGGCCTCCGATGCGTGTTTCCTGCTTTTACACTCTTATATCTCCTTTGCACACTTAAGTGGCATTGAGATTGAATTCTCGAAAATAATTCCGTTGATAGCTCTCAAATTCACACAGTGCATTT
>NW_020171274.1:0-1078 GCF_000524195.1 Echinococcus granulosus | reverse complement strand
ACCACTGCCAGAACCAGTAACACCAACCGGTCATTAGAGAGTGCTGTGACTCATTGGCTTCAAAAGAAATCGACACTTGATTTATATCATTGCACGCAAGTAACCGCACGTCAACTTGCCTGACCAATGGGAGTCGCCTAAGTCATTGCCTCTCCCTCCTGTTAATAACTGCATACCTTTCCGGTTTAAAGGTGAGTAACCACGTCTGCTAAAAGTTCTTCCAATGCCTGAACTATCGAGAGGAGTGTCAGAAATAAGAAAAAAAAATCAGACAAGTGGTTTTTCTCCCTGTTTTTCTAGCTAACTTTTTCAGCAAAATTTTACAGGAGTCTAACGAACTGCCAGATTTGTCACATTTATTGACAATTAGAGTAATTTTATCGAAAAAACTGGTATTTTTTATCTTTAATTAGGTGGGTACATGGTTTCACTGAGCAGAATTCAGGCTCTAGATGATCTGCCGATCGATACGCGAACTGTGTTCGTCGCCCTGCCATATGCATTGGGGTGGACGGAGGGTAGGTGAAGGGGGTGTGGAGGGAAGGCAGGGGGATGTGCGACAGGAGCAATTGATTGTTGAACTCAGGCATTTATGAAAATGCACTTGAAAGTTAGTCATTTGGCATTGATTTTTCTCCTGACAGTGATCACTTTTGCCTTGTCACTGTTCTCATCTACAGCTGATCGAGCACCAACTAGGAAATAAGGGATTGGTATAGCCGGGTTGCAAAGATCGAAAATGGTGGATTTAGATCGGGTATCAGTGTTGAATTAAACTACCCTGGAGTAGCTTGACTCGGTTGCGTGACAGATTCTGGCAAGTGAATTATCTCACTTTACTTGGGAAGCGAAAAAAAGAGGTGTCGAGAGTTTTTAACGAAGTTCATTGGTTTCGGTCTCCCAACAGCCCACGCCCAACCAAAGGGAAGAGGTATGGGCAAAAGTGGGTGTCATTCAGGCTCAAGTTCGATAAAATCCTCGTGCCACGCACAAACCTGTGTGGTACGCCAGGATGTGTGGTGTGGTGAGATGTTGCGAAACTAGGCTACACGTCCTATGCCTTTCCTTGAGGAATCGG
>NW_020171275.1:0-1077 GCF_000524195.1 Echinococcus granulosus | reverse complement strand
ACCACGCCCCATTATGTTTTTGATACAAAGTTGACTATGCCGAGTTACTGCATGGTGAAAGACAAGAATAGTTAGGCGCTACTTTGGCGCACAGTTGCAACTTGTTTATGTGCACAGTGGAGTGCATGTTTAAATTTAAAATAATTCATGATCGAATTCAGGCTATTTGAATGTATCCTGCATACAACCTAAGGTATAGCACTAGATGCTTGCTGCAAATGTCTGCTGTGAATCAAGGCTACTAAGATTGCATTTCATCTCCTAAATAGATGCGTTATTTTTATGCTACAAATTCGACAATCTCGAAATATATTTCTAGTTGAATTTTACCAAACATACTAATTAGCAGTGTTGAGGAAGGCCTATTATTTGTTTTAGTAAAAAGCGAAAGAAAATACAAAATATTTGGTACTCACCGTTTGGTGCCACTGTAGCCACCAAATGATAAATTCATCAAACCGGAAGTAAAATCAAAGCACTTTTAGTTAATGCTGGGCAAATGCTCCTGCGAGCATACGAAAACATGAACCATTAAATGTAATCAATGAATACGAAGATACTATAACTACCAAGCAACTCCAAAAACATTCCTCAATATGCACTTTGTATTTATTCAACCTCATCAAAAAGTGCTGTGTAAGATGGTGACAGAAAAATTTGCTTGACTTTGAAGATACGCAAATACGAAGACCATCAAAAAGAAACAAATACAAGCTAAATGCGTTTGAAATATCAGGAGCCGTAACAGATGAAGGACTGAAATATATTGAAACAGCAGCATCCATGATGGTTAATTTGCAGTCATCTGCGTCGGACGCAGGTTCGTATACTTTTGGTGTCCCATCACGGTCCACACGTGTCCAGCGCTCATCTGCACTACTTCAGAATAGTCATCTGCAGAGTAAACTAGTGTGCAGTCTTGCACTGTCGACATCTCCTGCTCTAATTTGCGACTCTCCATTTTCGACGGTTGGAATAAATTTCGCTCGCCTAAGGAAGGTAAATCAAACAATTTGAATTGTTTAAACAGGCGTTATTTCTATGTTGCAAATTAATTAATTAATTAAATTAAATTAA
>NW_020171276.1:0-1077 GCF_000524195.1 Echinococcus granulosus | reverse complement strand
GTCTCCCCTTTTACTCATACAAATGGATGAGTGTCAGGGTGAGGACGGAGGTAGGCTGATTAAAATTTCGTCGATGGAAGCATGCGCAAAAGGTTTGCCGGATAAAGATTGGTTGGCTCTGTTATGTGAGAGACATCTGAGCTTCTGCACAATATGTCACAGTGACAAAGTCACCAAAGAGAAAAGAATGTTTAAAAGGGATTCCCTATTCGATGCCTTGTTCACATCTCAGGTGGCTGCTTAAGTGCCTTTAAATGGGCAAAGTTCAGAAGGCACAGGCTCTTCACCCAGCCACTGAGAAGGCCCTCGAGGCAGCTTTGATATCGGTGCATCGGGGTCTCTCGAGGAAGCT
The DNA here is from genome assembly GCF_000524195.1 of Echinococcus granulosus. NCBI lineage: Eukaryota > Metazoa > Platyhelminthes > Cestoda > Cyclophyllidea > Taeniidae > Echinococcus > Echinococcus granulosus. Next base: position 725 of record NW_020171276.1, on the reverse strand, counting down.
CTTTGCAAAGTCCACCTAATTGGTGCTCCTAAAAGTTGTGGCATATCAAGAAATCGGGGCGCTTTGCTCTCTCCCTCACCACCGGCCTGGCCTAATACATGCAACAGATGGATCTGTAATGCTCAGGTGTCATGCAGCTCAGAGCCATCAAGAAGTATTGGGTAGTCGAAGATATCGTCTCTGAATTTTGGCGCTGATCTGCTAACGACATGGCGAATATAATGATAATTGAACGGGAGATGTTGCTGCATTACATGGAGGCAGCCATTTCATTCACTGATGTCGATGAGGTTTTCAAAGCGAAGGCGCATCTGTGTAAATCGTATCCATGGTATCACACGCAAAAGCTAGCTTTGCAAATTCATGCGTAAATGATTGGCTTTCCCTGTGCCAGTAAAAATAAAACACAATTCTAAAAAAGCCCCAAAATGAAGAGAAAAATAGAATTTGGTCTAAACGTAGTGACATAGGATAAATGTGTAGGCAAAGCAGATAGTTTGAAGATTCGTAGCGAAAATAAAGAAAATTGCCAAGAAGTATTTGAAGGTAAATATTACATGACAGAAAAGAGGCAAAAAGAGGGCAGAGGAGGTAAGTGAAATGTAGTGAATGTATGGGTATGAGGTGTGTAAAAGTAGGCCAGCAACCCCGAGCGTTCCGCATCCGTCACCAAGCGCTGTACTAACCCGGCCCGACGTAGCACAACCTGGATGGCGTGACGGAAA
>NW_020171277.1:0-1076 GCF_000524195.1 Echinococcus granulosus | reverse complement strand
AGAAAATATCCAATTACTATGTGGTGCTCCTTAATGTGCATAGCAAATAAATAAATAAATAAATTCATTTCGTTTTTGCCTAGATGCAAGTGTAATTTTCCTTAACTAAGTTGTTTTTGTTCCAGAACGAAAGCGCGGATAAGAATATTATTCTTTGGTGCAGATCAAGCAAACTACCGGCATGCATGCACATGCATTATCAGCTGCGTCATGTCACACAGATCAATTACCTTATAATGGTGATGTCCGTGCTTTCCGTCTATTCTCTGCAAACAAAGGCCAGCGTGCACATCTTTAACCTTGTCTCAAGCAAATCGTTGCATACATAAAGCCTATGTGCCTCTTAACACTTTGAAACTTTTTTTACTTGATCAACCCATGCGCCTTAATGGTTGGCTTTGAGTCTTTCCTTGGGGAGTGGCTATCCGTAGCGCAATGTCCTAAATCCCATTTCCTTCGCAGTCTACTTGCTTTCGATGATACTGACTTGTGTGCTGAGTTGTGTCGCCTTTTATACTATACTCACCACCTCTATCCGTTCCACGTGATGCTCGTGCTCATGTACTTTCAGATCGGCTTTCGTACTTTCCGCCCTCCATCATTACTCTCGTGATTCGACCATCATGACATGGGTGGAGGTGGAGAGACCACCCATCCGAGGATAATATGTTGGATTACGGACATTGTCAACGTCAGAATAAATGTCGGTGTTAAAATGGACGATCGCAATGAATGTACTGGCATTTCCACAAATGATGCGGCTTACAATGATACATGGACAGCACTGCTCACAACACGTCAATGATCTCTCATGATTGCATGTTAGATACGAATTGCTCTCCTAACGGTTATTTGCCTAACAACATTGCCATTTGCTATTATGCGATTTCACTTATTTTGACGTCTGTACCCTACTTCATACACTTTCAAAAGCGTAGCCATTTACTGAAATACAGAATGGTGAGCGATCTTACACGCAGTTAATTTAACTCCCTTTAGATTTGCCATCACTTTGCTAGGCAATTTTTGTGCTTAAGACCAAATTCTGCGCAGTAGGTAGCAAGGCCAAGAGTATA
>NW_020171278.1:0-1076 GCF_000524195.1 Echinococcus granulosus | reverse complement strand
CAGGATAAGGCTGAAAATGTAGAATTGTGAAAGACAAAGCAAGCCAAAAATTGACAAGTTTCTTCCTTACATCGCTGCAATTTCTCCTTCAGGTGTGTTAATCATATTTGCCAACTGTATTGAGCACATCAAGGCAAATCATATCCAGTGGAAATGGGACCCTGCTACGTAATCGTCAATCTCCCTGCAGTCGTGAATTTGCTTTTGTGATTCTTTGTTGGGTAGATTATCTCCGTGAATGCGCGATGGGACGAGAGGTGCAGCAATCTCACTTCGAGGTGTTGGCGCGTGTTATGTGTCCCGCCTCGCCTGATGGATGAGTAAAATGCAGTGTGATGAGTAGCTGTGACCGATTACATTCCAAACTGTGGCATACTCCCTCCTCTCAACGCAGGCTTTTATCTCATAACGCCATGGGGTAGGAAAGAAAACGGAGAGCGAGAGGAGGAGAAAGAAGGAGAGAAGGAAGTATGGAATAGGGAAAGTGATTTTACCTCATCTCCCTCTTTTTTATAGCCTCCAACCACATTTCCTATGCGGCTGCCATTCATGTGCTAAGTACAGTCGAAAGGTGGGAAATGGATCTCTATGAGCTCACTTGCTGGCAGCCTTCAAGGCGCATTGTCTATTACTACTTAATATCTGATTCCTAGCTTCTACTAATTTCTTTGCTTGATTGTTTTCTCATTATAAAGTCCTGAATGCCTCATCCTACTAGCCCTGAATCAATAGCACCAAGTGATTTGCCATGGTTGGTGTGAGGAGAGGGACTTCTTTCGACTTTATGGGATAACCTTATCTGTGAGCGATTCACCTACAACAACTAGCTAGTGCATTGATTGTCGTGAAGGATGTCCTCTTCAAGAGCTACATATCAAGCTCTAGTAGATTTGACCAGGTTTAGCCCTCACTTAATGAATCCAAGTAAAATAGGGTAAAGTTGTGGAAGGGCACACTCACGAGTAGCATATTGGTGGCTTTATGCCTCGCTATTAGTTACGATGGCTTCTGATAAGGTTGCAGAGAAATACATCAAATCAGTCCATTCGATCATTTAGAGTCGGTCCTCATGAATA
>NW_020171279.1:0-1075 GCF_000524195.1 Echinococcus granulosus | reverse complement strand
TCAGTCCTCTTTCCATCTAGGCACATATCAATGTACGCAGGTAGCACAGTACCTTCGTGGAGCAGTGCTTGCCTGTGGCAGCGCTTTATTATTAGTGCAGCAGACGGTGGAGGTAGGAGGTGGTAAGTGGTGGAGAAATGCTGAGAGCGGTAGTTGGAGGGAAGTGCGACGTTGTCACTTTCGTGCCTTCAGCGCCGGAACTGCTAGGCATTAGATTGCATGTCGGTGTTAGTTGGTGCTTGTGTGACACAGGTGTGGAGTAAATGAGTCGGTGCTGCCGTTTTGTTGCTGCAAGTGTAACGCGAAGCCATGGTAGCAATGTCAGAGGTGTGGGGCAGTCGGAGAGAGAGGAGGTTTCATTTTCTCCCACTGGTGCTCACATGTAGCGCAACTTGGCCTCAATTGGCATTGACCACTCGCCGCCACACCTGTCATGGGCTCCGACAACGTGGGCAGCGCGCGTGAGTGCGCCTCATCGGTGCGGGTCATGGGAATGATTTGCTTTTGTGCTTTGCTCGCATATACATATGTGTATAAATGGAGGTGATTCATTTTCAGGGCAGTAATCATTCATGTAAAATGAAGGATTGGTTTCCCTCTGAGGTCTCAAAAATTTTTATCTTGTTTAAGAACACTCTAAACGTGTTCTATTTCACGTTTAGTGATCTACTTCACTAAATTTGTCTTTGTTATAATTGCGAATGTTCACTTTGTCTACATTTTGACGTTTTGTGCGGTTTAATGTTGGTTTTTTTTTCTTGACTTTAGCGCATTTTAATTTTTCCACTTTGATTGTGTGATCCGTAACCCATCTTTTCTCCTGGATATGTGGTGTCTTGAGAGAATGGTTGTACTTTCTTTGCTTGGATTATACGTTCTGCTCCTTTTGAGCTATGCTTGAGATGTGCCGTAAATTAACTCCTAGTCCACTTGCTTCTGCTGTCCGCCGTCGACTGCTTACTTTAGTCCTTGGTTGCTTGCACATTCCATCACCCATAATTCACATGCAGATAAATAGATTAAGTAATCATTCTTTCTCCTTAGTGCGTACGTCAGGGGTTTTTACATAAGGTGA
>NW_020171280.1:0-1075 GCF_000524195.1 Echinococcus granulosus | reverse complement strand
GAAGTACTTTCCAGTATTGCTGAAGAGAGTATCGGCGAACAATTAACCTGTGAAGAATTCATCTATTGTGCGTCATCGAGACATTTGGTAATGTGTTCATTCACCCACGCAGACTTATGAGACTCTACTTATTACACTACCACCACAACCACTATTACTTCCAACCGCTACGAGACTTAACCACGAGATAGCATCGGAGGTAGTGCGATCCACCCGATTTCACCACGTGGTGAATGCCACTCTCTTCATTGGTAGCAGTAGTTGCTAGTGTGACGGTTGTGATGATAAATTCCAAAGTCTGATAATGCCGCGATGACAAAAATAAAGGAATCTTTAAAAGCCAGGTATACGTCATTGCTTTCCTTAACATTCTAATTTAGTAATGGAGTGGATAGGGCAATTTAGAGACAGATGTGGATTTTACAAGGGCAACATATTTCATGCGCTTTTGCACTTCTACTCCAATTAACAATGACATGACAGCAGATGTCCCTGTCAGCGGATGGATGGCGCCTTCTCACTCACGCCGTTGGTGCACCTCCTTTATCCAATGCAAAGATTGTGAGACAAGTTCTATGTCCCTAAGTCATACATATCAAAGCCAGCAAACTAGTACAAGTCTGCTTCGATACATCACTTGATACCTGTAGCACCAACATGCATGCTAGTTACAAGCAAATCGGTAGGCAAATAAAGGCATGAATGAATGACTTTCGAAATATAACAGACTCCATCTGCCTTCTCGTAAAGTGCAATAAACTCGGTCACCGTGTCCACCACATCTTCAAACAATCAGTGTCTCATAATGAATTTCCTCTATAAACTACATGGTGTCATGGGCAAATCCACTTGAGAGATGACGATAATAATTGCTAGAGTTTATTGCACTACCCACCGCGTAGCATTTGTGGAAGATGCTGTGCTGAATTATCAAATACACCGATTTACTACTAAAGGGTAAGTGCATCTCTTCCAGAAAGCCTTCCTTTACTTCGTCGTAATGCAAATATTACCCATCGCCATTGTTCACACCGCTGCAACCTAAAAAAGATGTAGTGAAAGGAGAAAGATAGAG
>NW_020171281.1:0-1074 GCF_000524195.1 Echinococcus granulosus | reverse complement strand
TTTAGCATGAGTTTATCAAAGGAGGGATATTTTAGTCCTCCAGCCCCATTAAGCATGCCTTCTGGTGTAGGTGGTGGATATATCGTTTAGCTACATTGTAGAGTCCCGGGACTGCCTGAAGATGGAAGAAGGCACAATACTCTGGCAGAATATATATATATATTTAGCACGGAGAAGGTGTCTGGGCTATTGGCATGGCCCAAAAGGCCAGCCCACCCAGCGAGGTACAAGGGGGCTAATTCGAAGTACAAAAGTTGCGCCACACCGAAACCGAGGGATAAACCACTATCGTGTTACATAGCCTCCCTTCTCTTTTGAGCGTCGTCCCCGGCGCTCCCGCAGGTCAACCTCCAGCATCAACCATTACAACGTAGTCGGTGCAGTAAAGAAACACCCACGAGCCGACCGTGCCAGTCACCAAATTAGTGTGCAACTGAGGGGATACTTGACCCCAACCTCGCTGATCCCTCATGGCGGCTTGACTGGATCTGGGGTTTCGTCCGGTGTAGGGATTTGATTCAGGACGGGGAACTGCGTCGGCCATCAGGCGTGTCCATAGATAGATGCAGGAACACTGGCCTAAAAGTAGATTTGAGTAAGGGAATACATGATTTAAAACAGGTCCATGGGGGATGGTAGGGGAAATCCGTAACGAAACTTCCAAATGGTTCACGGCCAATGTCGCTTCATTTGCTAATAGCTTTTCTGCAGAACACGGGACTGGGAGAGATGCCAAAGGTATATGTCAACATCAACCCTTCTGTTAGGAGTCATCACCATTCTCCCATCCGTAGCATATGTACTTCTTCCGCCCCACTAAGGCTTATCACGCAGAAGTGGAGAATCAGGATACATGTCTTTCAAGATCGGATTCGCTTTCCGCTGCCACCAATGCAGCGTCCCGAGACTCTCCTGAAGACGAAAGAAGACACAATACTCGGGCAGACCATACATTCAGCACAGAGAAGGCATTTCGGCTACTGGCATGGCCCGAAGGCCAATCCAAAAGAGGCGCCTCACTAATACAGACGGATAAACCGCCATCGAATTACAAATGTGATGAAACATCTTTGA
>NW_020171282.1:0-1074 GCF_000524195.1 Echinococcus granulosus | reverse complement strand
TCCTCGGTATTGGTGAGGCGCCACTTTGCACCTTGGATTAGCCCCTTGTGCCTAGCTGGGTGGGCTGGCCTTTTGGGCCATGCCGATAGCCCGGACACCTTCTCTGTGCTGAATATATATTCTGCACGAGTATTGTGTCTTCTTTCGTCTTCAGGGAGTCCCGGGATGCTACAATATTGACGAAGGCATAGGGTTAGACTTCTAAACATGGCATAATCTTTACAACTCTCTGTTCTGTTCAGTTGCATAGGTGAAAATCCTAAACACTAATCGAATGCTTTCAATGTTTTGGAGGTAGATCAATCTAAATAGTCATTACCTGCCTTTAAGACATTTGGAATGATTTGTGATACAAGTAAATGTGTAGACGGTCATCCGTGGTTGATTAATATAAATTCAGCCCAAACATTCTAGTAACAAGTGACTTCATGCTGAAAACTGGGCTCCTAAAATATGTTTCATATTTTGTGCGTGAAAGATTTCTTATTCCCTAATGCAGTAACTAAGTTAAATTAAAAGTCATTGGTTTAATTTGGTTCAGTTAGAAGTCTGAACTGGAGCATTTGCGTACTTTATTGATGGATCTTAGACACCTTGTGGTTTGCCTCTTCGCGATTTTAAATTGATGCATTTTGTTCCTCGCTGCATTGTGATAATTCTAACCTTGTTGTAAACAGTTGCGGTGTCGATATGTCCATAAATACGTTAGTGCACACCTACAAATTTCAAGGTCGCCACTAGACATGATAGATTTACATAGTTCTCATGGCTCAATCACTGAACAGAGGATTCCCAGGTATGCAAATGTTGGTTAGCCCTATTAAACTAGTTATGTGGGGTGTATTCCACAGCACAAGTTTCATCGTGGAAGTGGCAAGGCAGCTAAATATGTATGTTTCGCACGTAAAATTATGCCGTTCTGAGGAAGAACTCTGTGTAACACCAAAAGTCGGTGACGGAAAAATCTCGGCTACCAAAAAATTATTTAAAGATGTGATACCTCGAGATCGGATCCCCGTCTCAACGGGCGATAATCGTTATATAAAAGATACAATACCAGGATATTCTGGTAAA
>NW_020171283.1:0-1073 GCF_000524195.1 Echinococcus granulosus | reverse complement strand
TCTAGGTGGACCTTCCTTCTACCAAAGGATACGGAGAACTCCTGAGAAGAAGGCATATGATTATTTGTGCTGCCCTACGGACAGGCTGAATTCCATATAAGTAGACCTGTTACTACATCATTTGACATCCGACTAGCTTGAAGTCGATATAAATGTCCGCTGAGTTGCTTTACTTGACCATCTCCTTATACAAGAAGTTATCAAATTGATGAACTGCACATGCGGATAGGCTAAATTCTACTTAAGTAAACCTTCAATCAAATATCGGATGGCAAGAAATTCTTAGAAGCAGACATTGTTATTAGGTAGGTTGCCCTACGGGTAGGCTGAATTCCACATAAGTAGACGTGGCATTATATCAGTCGACTCGATACATGTCCTATGAGTTGCGTCACTTGACCTCCCCCAAATCTATATGCTTAGACATAAATAGGAATTTAGCCACTAATTTTATTAGCATTATATTATTATTATGCACAATATTGAAGACATGGATATGTGGATAGGGTGATTTCTATTTAGGTAGAGCTTCATTCAACCATCTGATATACTGCTACCCTAGGGAGAGGCTGAATTCCAAATAAGTGGACTTGCCACTACATCAGTGTACATAGGAGTACACTAAATCGATATGAGTGGACCATGTTTTGCGTAACTTGACCTCCATCAAATCGAAATACTTAGACTTAAACAAGATATTGGACAACTATTTGGACCTGAATCCGTGGAGGCAGGTATAATATTGATGACATAGGCCTGCAGATAGACTGAAATCTCTTCAAGTCGAGAGGAAGGTATATTATTGGGCATGTTGCCCTACGGATTAAAAGTCTTCCGCATAATTAGAGGTTGCATTATGTCAGGCTATTTGGATATCAACTGATATAATGCTCCGTCTACTTATTTTGAATTCAGTCTATCAGCAGGGCAGCATACCTTATAATGTGTTTGCTTCTCAGGATATCTTGGTATTCGTTGTTTGGATGAAGCTCAGCTTTAATAGATTTCCGTCTCTCCGCAGGTTCATGTTATCAATGTTATATCTACTTATACGGATTCAGAGCTAATTTGAT
>NW_020171284.1:0-1071 GCF_000524195.1 Echinococcus granulosus | reverse complement strand
GGCTGATAGGCCTACCCAATGCGGCAGGAACTTATTGCCATAACTAATCTGATTAGATGAGGTGGAATTGGATCAGTGTACTTCTCTTTTTAGCCCCCACAGCATCGTCAGACATCTGAAGACTCGGTTAGTCAGTAGACAAACCAGCAGGCCTGTTTGTGCACGTGGCGCTCATCAGTGCGCAAGCGTACAAGCTAGCAGATGGCAAAGGGCTAGGAGGACTCCGCATTCTGTGCACAGTCACGTGCCTGCACGATGTGGGAAAAGAATGGCTACTGCCCCAGCAATGCGTTGCAACTGTGTGGATATGTACGATAAGCCAACAATATACTTTTTTCACTACTCGGAATAGCCGTGGTACACCAACTCACGAAGAAATTCTAAGAAGAAATCCCATACAATTTTTGTGCTTCTAATGGCCAGATAATATCTAGGTCAAATTAATTCAACATCTTCTTACCTTCAAAATTTTGTATCCATCATGCCCTATCTAAATTTTTCAACACAAATGAATCAAGTTTATCTCATTTGGGGCCTCAAAAAATTTCGGATCTAATGAAGCTACTTTCCTTGCAATATGGAATGCAAAACTCACAACGCACGGCTCGTTTACCGTTGAGATATCAGCATAAACAACCGAAATGCAGAAAGGCATGTTGCACTTTGCCGAGGTATTGCTTAAGAGGATTAACCCACTGAGCTCAATCCTGACAGCATCACAAAAGCGGATGTTTTTCGGGAGGATGTGACTCACCAAATATAGTCTGTGCTAAATTTCTACTCAAATTTCTGTATGTTCTGCCATCAAATGGTAAAGCTTTTAATGCAGAACAATGAAACTGTGATATCTCAACTTGGCTAGCTTAGCTAAATTGTACGCAGCCAGAACAAGCGCCTCGTTGAAGATGAAAGGTGCTGTCTTTGGAAAATCCTGTGCCTGCCATTGCTTCTGGAATAATCAGATCCTCCAATGGAGTTCACAAATGCAATGGGGGTATTTTTCGACCTTAAATTTATTAGAGGCTGCTACAGATTGAGGGGAATGTTACAAATTTACTACACAAGATGGCC
>NW_020171285.1:0-1071 GCF_000524195.1 Echinococcus granulosus | reverse complement strand
GTGATTCTAAAGCCACCTGCCAGGTGTTCTTCAACACGACTAGGTGGATTATAGCCTAAGAATATGAATGACTTCTTCCTCCTTCCCTCTCTTGTTTGTAGGCAGGCATGCATCCTTCATCACTAATTTTCGAGTAAGTGATCCTTTGGTACAGTCTCGCTCTGCTGAGTACACTATGTTCAGGAGTCCGAACTAACTTTACAGAATTTGCCACCGTAAATTGAAAGGACTTTCCTTCCCTCCTCCGATCATATTCGGTAAATGTCTAGATCCCGAGGATGTAATGGTTAAGTCTAAAGTAGAAAAGCTAACGCAGAGGTATCGACGACTTCGGTCAAAAAGATAAAGGAATTTCCATACAGAATACATGTAGGTGCTTAACCAGGCAGAGCCTTCATTCTCTTTCAGTTCTATGGCCGTCTACGCAGCATGGTCTGTTGTCCATGCTTCCGGACTTTTGATCTTTCTCTGCAGCTAAAATAATCCATGGCGGCATCCACAAGTTAAGATATTTCCATTGTAGCTGACATCTTCTGACACAATTAATACTCGATCATTTAAAAAATGGATTGAATTACTTTTCCAGCACCGACGCCGCTAGGAGAAGCTTTCTAGTGCACTTTTGCCACAGAATTCACACAAATAAAATTTCTCACCTTCATTTAACTGCCGCATAAAGGTTGAGAGATGGATCCTCCTTTAATATTAAAATGAAGTGCCATGGAGCTTACCTGGCACCAGGTGCTCCAATTCATCACTCTCAAGAGCTACCATTAAATCGGGCCTCAGTGGTGAATTTACTTGTAGTTTACCAGTTTTTTGGCCTTGGTAAACTCGATCGCATCTTAAAACTCCCCAACTTTTTTAAATTGTAATGTCCATCATTGTGAAGTTATGAGCCCTTCATTTAAATTTGCGTGTTACGTTCGGTTAGGACCGCCCCTGATTGATGCTAAAATAGCACATCCCCTACTAAAGTGAGAGTTTTTATTCTCAAGGGGATGAGAATTTTTTAATTGCTATACGTCTACGAGAAAAATTAGACTATGAAGTGATTATTGCTTCTCCATG
>NW_020171286.1:0-1070 GCF_000524195.1 Echinococcus granulosus | reverse complement strand
TTGAAAGACACAAGGGCTACAGAATGCTTATGCTGTTTAAATGTACCCCTAATGGTAAACGAGAGCAATATGTACCAACTTTGTGATAAATTCGACTCCAGGATTCCTAGAGGTAGAAAAACAGTCCAGCATCCCAACCGCCATAAACTTGTGCTGATTTTTGGCAGCTCTCAAAACAACCCAAACAATTAATCACTTCGTTTGAAACGTATAAGTGCGAGAGTGAAGAAAATAAACCAGGAGCTAGCTACACATTTTTATCCAGTATTACCTGTTGTACATAATTGTAACCCACAAAAATTTTGCTGAATAACAAATGTCATTTTCTGCGTTTACATTTGTTGCACATTGTATTCATTGGCATATCGACACGTAAATGCATCTTTTTTAAAAGCTGACCTCTTATTATGAAATACATGTAAATACACCTTTACGGTTATTTCTTGCAAACATTAGTCTACAAAATTGAGAACAGTTTGATATTGTAATGCTTTTCTCATGCAAATGACTTTGCACAACAGTCACTTTCTTGGAGCTTTGTACCCACGATCTGGCGCTAAAACAACCCAAGTGTTGGTGGACTTGGAATGCGATTGAAGTACTGACAGGGTGAAAGCAACGGATCTACAACTGCTGGTATACATAAGGCCAGTAGGAAGATGGTGTGAAAATCTTTATGGAGGCACCACTGACTGCTCCGTCACAAGATATTTCAGATGGTTCACGATTGTTAGCAGTGTTCTGAAAACAGGAAATACGAACATTTACCGAGTGGCATTTACAGACATTCTGGTAAGGGTCGACACGGGTTATCCAATTCACATCACATTCCTACATTCCAGTCCTTGAATCCAACGGTATTCTTCTCTCTCTTCCTCCGTCCAGATTCAGGATCCCCTGGAACAAATCGTACACGAACAGGCGACCGCCATCTTCAAACTGCTGTCCCTTGTCGCCCGAGTGAAGGGCAAGAGTGATGCAGTAGAGCATCTTATTGATCAGGAACTCCTCAACTCTCCCTCCATACATGAGTAAATCCATTCCTGAGACGAGTGATTATTAATTTTACC
>NW_020171287.1:0-1068 GCF_000524195.1 Echinococcus granulosus | reverse complement strand
ACTCAGCTATTTTGTAGGGACTGGAGCTTCAATTTAAGAGGTAGCCACTTCCCTCCCTCTTTCAACATCATCCTCACAACGTCGGCCATCCGAAGCCCAGTTCTTCCTCCTAATTAGCAATCAGCAGGATTACTTAAACATGAGTCCTCTGTTCATTTATCAACGAAAGTGTTGGGATGGTTTGCCTAGGGGAATCCCCCATTTTATTTAAATGAGTTTTCCCTGAGTATTTTTCTGTGTAGCTAAAAAGTGCTTTCTTAGATATTTGCTATTTCTTCAGTTTTGTTTACATAGGTACTTTGCTTATTTAAGTATTATGCCAGCTTTATTTGAGACGCATTCTAGTCACCTTACTTCCTGCAACTGCTACTCCATCATCTGCTTCCTTTTGTGCACGCGAAATACAAAGAAGTAAATTGTATTTGGCTTGCTTTCAAAATAGCAAAATGTGGGCGCTAAACTACTTAAAAAGTTTTGGTTACACAAATTAATAGCAGTCATGACAAGAGGGAAGATCAAAAAGGGTAAGAAGTTATGATTTAAATGTGGCTCTAGACTACCTCTATCTGTCACATTGCTTGCTGTCGCGGTTATTACCACAAATTTCCTTCTTTTAGTTGAGAATATTTGTACGGCACCAAGAAAATTGCAGTAAATAATGGTGCGTGCATAGATCACGAATCATGGTGGTGATTCTCTTTCCACTTGTACTAACGTTTACATGCCGATGGAAAAGGGAGAAATTGCCCGGACTGATGTGACAGACGCAGATGTCCACGGACGTCTAGTAGGTCCGCTTACTACGTAGAAGAAGAATAAGGAGGGAGAAGTGGTGATGTTGATCCACAAACAACTGCATGGTAGTGCTGAATTGGCCAGTCAGCGATTCATGGTAAGTTCAGGTGAGATTGGTAAGCAAATATCCATGTTCGAGCTAACCAAGAAATCTGGTAGATAGCAAAGCCTTTTGTTGAACTTCATTGGGTCTGAAGCACCTCCATATGCAGTCGAAGCAGATAAAAATCATGACTTGACCGAAGTCAGTAAACGGAACTACGGCACAAATCC
>NW_020171288.1:0-1066 GCF_000524195.1 Echinococcus granulosus | reverse complement strand
CATTACATGTATGTAGATGGGTGGAGAGATTTAATTTTGCTTTAGGTTTCCTTTTTATTTCTTTAGCAAAATGAGGTAGCTAATAAACGCTTGGATTTGTTAGTTTAAAATATTTTCGCCTAATTCGTTTATCAATCATCACAAGATAGGGCGACTAACGGCCATCAACATGACTACATCAAGACCTCATCAAACATCGGCTTTGGCCAGTGCATTGCGTGGTGCAACAGCCAACGAGAAGTTATGTGACACACATTGGTTTACCTCAAGATAGCCTAACTACAGTGGATTGAACCTTATTTAATCAAAGTGGATTTTAAAATGCAATTAAAGTGGAGGGATTGTAGTATATTGAACTGGATGAGAGAGGACAAATATTAGAATAGACATCCCACAGTTCAAAGAAGGAGTTGCAGAAACAGTGAGTCGTGAATCGTGGTGTTGGCTCCACTAGTAAGAACAAGGAAATTTCTGTAGTGGATGTTGAATGTTTTTAATTACTATTTCAATGTTGCGGAAAGAATTTTTGGTAGTTCTTTAATCATTTTTATGCACTTTAAATGAGTACAACTCCTATGCTTTGTTGGCGAACATGTAGGCTTAGTAACTTGGATTTATTTTCGCATTAGAAAGTGCAGTGCCGATTCAGACAACTTCCAATGCTGCTAGTATCTAAATCGTTTGGACGATCCTTACTACAAGGAGCAAACAGGACTAGTCATAAAGTATGTCGAAGACAAACATGAACGGGTGTAGTTCACTTGGTAATACACGCACCCATGCAGTAGAAAGGAATGGATTTACGTAAATGCCGCATGTACATAACTTATGAAGAGTACCAATGAAAAGAATATGCAGGCATGACTGAGAAGACTGCAACATGCATGTTTGTGCGTGCACACTACTGTAGGATTAGATAAGAAGAGAATGTATTACTTTATTGTGATTTATTTTATCAGACATCTGCCCAAGTCAGATGGGGTGAATTGGCCTCTGTAACTCTCGGGTATAAGTTGGTATCCATTTATTTGAATCGAAATACGATTTTAAAAATGTTGTAATAGAA
>NW_020171289.1:0-1065 GCF_000524195.1 Echinococcus granulosus | reverse complement strand
TGCAAAATCCACCAGATGATTGAAGCAGTTCGTGCAGTTTTGGCGCACCGCTTTATTCCCGAAAGGCTATGCTTTGTGTGTGTATGTGGTGTGTGATGAACTGTCGACGCAGTTAGTCATGGTGAATTGTCGACTCACAGAATACCAAACGAGAATGATGACTGCGATCTGTCCTCGTGATGGATTTCCATACAAATGGAAGATGTTTAGGAAGAACTTTTGGATACAGTGAGGCCTAGTCAATCAGTCTGAAGAAAGTGTTGTGCTTGAAAGTCCACGCAAGACCCCGTTCTTCATTACTGTGATATTTATTCGTGAGGGGTCGTCGTAACGCGCTTGATGAATGTCCTGTCCCTCGGTCTTCTTCCTTATCTGTTTGATAATGTTTTTTTTAAAGTTGTGAGTGATTAAAATAAGCTTTCTCGGTGCCTGACAATCGGCTGAGTAATGTGATGGAGTAGCCGGTTCAATGGCCATTGTGAGGGAGGAGACGTGAATCCTAGGTACTGTGTTTTGTTCTTCTGAAGGCGAAACGTAGAGGCAAAAGTGGAATTCATACCATGCTTGCGTACTATTGGGAAGGACGTGGACTGCGAATTACATTGTTGATTACGTCAACGAACAATGGGCCTTTGAAGAGCCTTTTCACGGTTCCTTCTTGTCCTTTGTTGTGAAAGTTGCGTGAACTTACTTCAGTATTTAATAATTGCTGCGGTGATGATGATTAGTTGTAGAATGGCAGTGGCGTAAATGATGGTGTCTAGTAAACCTGTCCGGTTGATTTAATGAGGTAACTGTTTAACTGTGAAACAGCAAAAGTAACTAAGCAAATCCATTTTTTGTAGCAGGCGGACGATTGATAATGGACTTTAGAATAAAAAGCATCTCCATTTTCTGTCCCCACCTTTGCAATGCTCATCTGAGGGTGCTCAAACACCGATTCAATGAAGTCTTTGCATATATGAAAGCGCCAAGCAACTTTGTTAAGGTTGTGTGGTTGAGACTAATTCCATTAAGCAATTTAAACATGAGGTAGTAAAAATTAAGTGATTAAGTTTCAACCAA
>NW_020171290.1:0-1065 GCF_000524195.1 Echinococcus granulosus | reverse complement strand
CAATGTACTACGTATCTACAATATAAACGCAGACTTATTTCTTGCATTGGCCTGTTTGATGTAGAACTGTGTGATGTTGAACTCGGAATATGGATGATATGGCGAAGGCTGAATATAACCAGTCTAGAGTTTTACTGTTTGGTTTGCAGCTCTCCCATCGTTATGCAGCCTTCGCCCTTTTGCGAGTGTCGTTCTACACTGTATTCCGATGTTGTCTGAAATTACTTGTGTGTTTGAAAGGTGAAGGTGCTGCCATGAATATCTTATCAAGGCAACATGGCGTGTTGTGCGCCTTTTGTCGAATTTGGTACAAGTTTATCTTTAGATGGTTGGTTGTTTTCAAGAGCGCCTCGATTCATATTAGCCTGCAACACGGGGTGGTTTCTAAGCCCTTCCTTATATTTGCACCCCTTTTGGCGCTTCTCCACATCAGTCTGAGTAAATCAGAATTTCCGTACTTGTTTAGAGTTATTTGTAGAGATTTCTATGACCATCCTATCTCGTTGTTCGGAACGACTAGACCTGAGCTGAGAACTCGACGTTGGGAACTCATTCATTTCCTTTTCGACATCGCCCTAATGACTGATGCCCTGCTGGAGTTTGAGGTCGGTCTTGACTCTTAACGTCGAGATCTCACAAAATGTTTTTTAAGCGAGCATCCCAGTTTGTGTCCTTGTGTAGATTGATGGTGGGAAAATGCCACTGTGGAAGATGTCACGAGTACAGATGGTTCAGAAAACCTACGCTGTTTAAGCGACTTCTGACTTACTAGCATCGAAAATGCTGATCGAAGGGCTAGACATGAGTAGCTTGATTGGCAGCACATTGCACTTTGATGCGCGCATTCCGCACAACTTTGGTCTGAAGGTGCTACCATTGCTGGACAGGTTGGAGGTGATCAAAACCAAGTGTCGAGTGTTAGGTGAATGACTGAAAATGGATGTGGCCTATTTCCTTACGAAGGCTAGTGACTCGAACGTCATCCGCCTTGATGGAGACTTGGAGAAGTTTGAACAGGTTGCGCACCACCTGTAGATCACTCACGCTTCGACGCATTTCGTTTAT
>NW_020171291.1:0-1061 GCF_000524195.1 Echinococcus granulosus | reverse complement strand
GTTCGTGATGAAACTGCTCGAAAAAATGTAAAGATACCTGCTCTTGCTGTCAATCCACCTTCTCCTCCCTCTTACCCATTAATGTAATCGTCTCCCTGCACATAGTACCAGTTTTCCAACCGCTTACCCGTTTTGAGTCATTTTTTGTGGGTTTTTTGTGGATCAACTTATCATAATTTATAATTTCACGTTCAAAAGTAAGTTAAGTTTTTAATGGTACGGTGTAATGGGGTGTGAAAGGTTCTGCCACGGTAGTGCCGTTTTGAATTTTTAAGAAATTGCCCAAACATTTGGTGATATCAACATCAAATGACTTTGAAAAAAATGAACAATGCTTGAATTCATAAATCGAATGTTACTGAATGAGATAGCTTGATGTGGTAGAGCATGTGTAGGCTAAGTGTGATCAACCCACTACCTCTCGGGCTCAAACAAATTTATCAGTTCGATGCCCATCAGTTGGGCAATCGTCGCAGCACTTACTGCTCCATGAATTCAATCCTAAAAAGCCTAAACATATGCTCTGCAGTAGAATTGTAAGACGGTCGTGTTTGGGGTGGCCATAGACGGGAAATACTGCTTCCTATTCGATGGGGATGATGCACAAGCATGAGGCACACAAGTGTTGCAAGTTGACTAGTTCTGATTATTTTTGCGAGAAATGAATTAGCAAGGGAACAATAACTTCGTAGGAATTTGGTGGCCTTTTTCATCAAGATAATGCAAATACCCAAACGCACGATCATGGGTAGCCGACAAAAACTATTGTTTGAGTAACCAGCTGTTAACTGCTCCTTCCCCGTTATTTAATCAGTCGTTTGTACGTGCTTCTGAGGTATAAACAGTGGTAATGGTTATGCACTTGAATGTATTAAATTTGTCATCCACTTCTTTCAAAAACGCTTGGCACAGGTAATTCTATTACGTCTGTTAAGCATCCCGTGTAACTCATTTTCATAGAGAGTTGGATAGAGTTGTCGCTCTACTGACTTGTCAGCGCTTCCAAGTTAACCGAAGGTAGTCAGGCCTGGCGCTCACGTCAGACTGGGGCTTCGAAGTTT
>NW_020171292.1:0-1061 GCF_000524195.1 Echinococcus granulosus | reverse complement strand
AAAGTGGTTTTTCCAAGCAATTTCCTTCACGCCTACAGGTCTGCATTCTACAACAATTCATGCATTCAGATACAAATTACCTGAACGTATTCTGTACGTTCTTAGATCTCGGTAATTAAGGATAAACTATTACTAACAATAAACCCCGAAGTAAAATACAAAGAGAAGAATTATGTATTTTGTGGGACGATAATAATTGACATCCAGAGTTCGTGCGGTTTCATCAGATCCACTTCTATTTGGTGAGCTCCGCTACTGCAAAGGCCCACTATTTGCAGCACAAATCCGTTGCACTAAGCTTTGGACTCGTGAGACTGGCAACATAAAGTCACATCCGTCAGGGGCAAAGTGGGTGGGTAAAAGGGTAGAGGGCACCGCACAGAGCAAGTGGTGCTTATCTATCACCACTGTATAGTTCCTACGGACAATCAAGGGCGTACAGCTTTTAAGTTCATGCCGGATGGGTTGTGTAGTTCATCAGAGCCCTGTTTGCTATCCAAGATAATGGGTCAACTTACTGAGGGCCACTAGAAATATCGCCAAGACTTGCAACCGGAGGAGGGCTGCACCATTTACCAGAATAGATACCTCGTGAAAAGTAGTGCTTCTTGAAATCAAAGCACGAGGAGTTACTTCAAATGAGACATTTTTACAAAAACTAGAGCAGTTTATTGGCCAGCTTAAAAATTCTGCCATTGTTGCATTTGTCAGCCGGTAGAACGGAAGGGAGGGAGGAGGCAAATACACTCAACTACTGGATGATTCTCGAACGGTCAAATTTGGTCATGAATCTGCAACGAAGTTTACGTTAATTCTGCCCCATTCATGATACACCTCCTCATGCCTTTATCTTCCACCTTCTCGAGGTCAATGTGGCAGATTTGTCATTTAGGCGTTGGAAAGGGTTGTCAAATTCTGTGAGAAGATAATACTTGACATCCAGAACTCGTGGGGTTGTGTCAGATCTACTTCTGCATGGTGACTCGGCTGCTACACAGACCCACCATTCGCAGCACAACTTTGTTGCAGGAGGATTTTGCAGCTTTGAAACCACTTCACTT
>NW_020171293.1:0-1059 GCF_000524195.1 Echinococcus granulosus | reverse complement strand
AACTGCAATTGCGCCAATGTTGCGTTCCAATCTACCTCTGTTTGATACGGTGTTTAAGTTGGCATATTCGAAGAAAGTGGCTGCCCTGCGTCAATTGGTGCCCGATTTTTTCAACACCTTGGCCTATTTGCGGCCAAAGAATCTGAAAAACTAATAATTCACATCTATCTAACATCACGAGCACACTCAATACAGTGAAGGATGTGCTTCTTGAAGGCCCGCTTTCGAAGCTGAAAAGGCAGCGGTATTTTCAACACACTTCTTGGCTTGTTCTTTTAGATGACAAGGCCATTCCAGTAGCATTGTTAATGTTCTTACCTGTTCTTATCTGTCCCCGCCTTTTCCATCAATGTAGCATTTTACATGGTTATAACAAATATTTACCGTGTTTCCAAATGTGTGCGGACTTTCTTATTGATGAGAAAATTAGATTATCGTTTGGAGATGTGCTATTTGTTGTGGATATCGTACGTAATTAGTTCTGAGCTGCGTTGTTGGAAAGTCTAATATCAAGTAAGCAAAGCCGGTTGGTTTGCACGTATTTCCACTTGTGAATGATAGGAGACCTTTATGGCGTAAGTATGGAGCAAGCAAATGGTTCCAAAGAGTCATTAGTCCGGTGGTAACACTGAAGTCAATCTTCCTACGGCCCCTTCTCAGCATTGACACGATAACAGCAGTGTTGATTGACACTTCCTGCATGGATCAGAAATGCTCAGTGCACTTAGTCAGGAATGATGGCCTCGAATAGTGGTTAAGTGCAACTAAGATTTGCATTTATAGATACTGAATTTTATGTTGCTACGATAGATCGTGCTGCAGCTTTCAACTACATTGCATCGACTTTTTACTTAACACCTTGTTCTGTTACTCTAACTTTGAGCCTCCCTCTTCATGCTTCTGCTACTCGCATATTCCCTTGGAGTTGTAAACTTTCACCTAGCTACTCTTTATCTCGACATTTTACGCTCTGCCGTAGTATCATGCGTTCCTTTATCACCAGAACAGTTTCAGCGAGCTACATTAGCAGCATAGAAAATCCATTCCTATCCTAAAGTA
>NW_020171294.1:0-1058 GCF_000524195.1 Echinococcus granulosus | reverse complement strand
CCCTAAGTCCTTTCGTACAAAAGGGGTAATAAGCTAAGGAGATAGGAACCGAACTGTATTTCTACGTTCTAAACTCAGCTCAAGGTAGTTTTTAAAGGTCGAACAGACCTGCTCTAATTGCTGCTGCACAATTGAGCCCACTAAAGCCAACATCGAGGTACTAAGCCCAGCTGCCGATATGAACTCTCAAGCTGGATTAGCCTGTTACCCCTAGAGTAACTTTTCTTCTGTTTCCCAAAAATTCCTTGTAATAGGGATCTCCCTCCCCTCATATAAGAGTCAACTTAAGCCGATAAAGGACTTCTGATATTTCTCAGGAACTCTCCCAGCCAAGACGTTAGTCAGAGCTTCTAGGGTCTTTTTGTCTTCCTAAAAAATTCAAGTATCTTCACTAGGACGCCAACTTCAACCTCATGAAGAAGAAAGCTAAACTATGAAAAACCGTTCATACCTGCCTCCAATTAAGAGAGCGAATTATTATGCTACCTTAAGACCCTCACGCTAAGGCCGCCGTTTACCATTACAGCACCGGGCAGCGCTTGACGTAGAATTATTAGCCTCTCTACGCTATGTTTTTAATAAACAGTCCTAATCCTTTTTGCCGAGTTCTTCCTAGACCTTTTTTATTTTAACTAAAAATTTAAAAATACTCATTTTTTTACATCAAAAGTAACACTAACTATTTTATGAAAATTAAAGCCTATCCTGGAATTTTTACCCCACCAGTAGATATTTAGCCGGTAAAGACCTCACTCCAGGTAGCTGCTTTTAAGCTTACTTTAAAAAAGAAATAATTGTTTATTTTTTAATACCCAGCTTATCCCGAATATTTATTTTACTTTATAATCTTAGCTATAAACCCAGATATCCTTGATAAGCTCGTGATGGCATTTCACCTCTAGAAAAAATTTTTTAAAGGAGTTTTTCACCACTACAAATTAGTTCTTCAACAAATTTTTCCCTGATCTCTCACCTTCGGGGATACGCCTAAAGATAAAACTTGTAGCTTCATTATGCAAAAGGTAAGCAACCCTACCTGTTAATGGTTTTATTAAAAC
>NW_020171295.1:0-1058 GCF_000524195.1 Echinococcus granulosus | reverse complement strand
CTACGCATTTTTTTCTAATACTACCTATTGTACATAATTGTAACCCCACAAAAATTTTACCGAATAACAAATGTCTTTTTCTGCGTTTACATTTGTTGCGCATTTTATTCATTGGCATATCGACATGTAAATGCATCTTTTTTAAAAGCTGACTTCTTATTATGAAATACATCTAAATACACCTTTACGGTTATTTCTTGCAAATACTCGCCTACAAAGTGGAGAAAATTTTGGTATTGCAATGCATATCTCACGTGATTGACTTTGCAAAACAGTCACCTTCGTGGAGCTTTGTACCCACGATTTGGCGCTAAAACAACCCAAGTGTTGGTGGACTAGGAATGCGATTGAAGTACTGACAGGGTGAAAGCAGCGGACCCGCTACTGCTGGTATACATAAGGCCAGTAGGAAGGTGGTGTGAAAATCTTTATGGAGGCACCACTGACTGCTCTGTCACAAGATTTTTCAGATGTTTCACGATTGTTAGCAGTGTTCTGAAAACAGGAAATACGAACATTTACCGAGTGTCATTTACAGACATTCTGATAAGGGTCGACACGGGTTATCCAATTCACAGCACATTCCCACATTCCAGTCCTTGAATCCAACGGTATTCTTTTCTCTCTTCCTCCGTCCAGGTTCAGGATCCCCTGGAACAAATCGTACACAAACAGGCGACCGCCATCTTCAAACTGCTGTCCCTTGTCCCCGAGTGGAGGGCAGCGCTTCTATGAAACGATTTCCAAGCTCCTCAAAGTAATTGTGTTGTGTAGTCACACATGTGTGACATGTGTGCTGTTTCAAATGACTAGTTACTTTTATACTATCTCATGTTCCTAGGCAGAAATGCTATTGTTTTATTAATGAAATATATAACAAGTGAATGCATTTTACAGTTTTTATGCAGGAATTAAAGTAGTCTGAATAATTTCCCTCATCCGGTGTGATTAGGTAAACAATGTTATGCTAGAGGCGTCGTAATGGACATACAGATTCAAGTTACAGGAGTACTTAACAGTGTTCTCGCAGATGCTGCCTCGGATGTCGCCTTTGGTGT
>NW_020171296.1:0-1058 GCF_000524195.1 Echinococcus granulosus | reverse complement strand
TTAAAATTAAGAAATGCTTGTGATGTTTAAATGTACCTCTAAGGGAAACAAGAGCCTATAAACTTGTTATTAGGGCGATGGATAGAAGTAGATGCCACCTATTTTCCTTAAGTAAGTAACCCCATTCCACGGCTTGATTGATTCACCTTATGAGGCTTTATATACCTGCTACTTCTATATAAGCATCTAAAAACACATGGATTGGCAAAGGAGTGGGTAAAATGTTGACTTTTTAAAAAAAATATAAAATCAGCCTATTTAGATCGTCAGAAGCGGTTAAAAAGGGCTGAAAAAAATCCTCTCTATCTTGCCTTCTTAGTAG
Source organism: Echinococcus granulosus (assembly GCF_000524195.1). Lineage (NCBI taxonomy): Eukaryota > Metazoa > Platyhelminthes > Cestoda > Cyclophyllidea > Taeniidae > Echinococcus > Echinococcus granulosus. Next base: position 736 of record NW_020171296.1, on the reverse strand, counting down.
CGCCACATTCAATAAACCGTTGGTCAATTAGACAAGGATGCGCCTTCTTTCACGAGTTTTTTCATTCACTGCAGTTCGTCTACTGTCGTACTGCTGCTTTAATCTCCAAACAAACAGAACATGTCTTTCCTCCAAGTCTATTGTGTTTAGAGTTATAATAACCAAAAAGACATAGGCACAACAGACATTCGACCAGTGTGCCTCTTAACTGATTTTACAGTCCATGTTAAAGCAGTGGCTTAAGTGATGCTAGAGACACCGAAAGAATGAAAATTTGCAAATTTCGGATCCTGCTATGCACACAATGAGGGGCCCACCCGGTACCAACATTTCTCTCTACCAAGTCCCTTATGAGCTTCTACCGACCATCTATGGTGTCCACTCATCCATTCCTGTTGCCTAGTCAACAATTCCTAATCCTTCACTTTATTTTAATTGATCCATTGACAAGACTTTATCGCCTAATGATAACAGTCGGCAACCTTTCAATTTGACTGAGCAGTACAGGATTTGAAGTCTTTTATGAAATAAAACCCCACCGAATTCACTAATTTCAGTCAGCGTCCATTTTACGCATTAAGCATGCATGAGAAAATGAACGCAGAAACAACAATTTTTATTTGCCTTCTTATTTAGCTCCAACTTCTTAGACCTCCTCCAAATAGCGCTCTGCATTTTTTCCGATTTACTCCCCCTCTGTTAGTTATTGACTGATTAGCAATACACCCAAAGATTT
>NW_020171297.1:0-1058 GCF_000524195.1 Echinococcus granulosus | reverse complement strand
GGTCTCGCTCAAATATATCCAAAAATACGCGCCACAGCAGAAATACCTCACAAGCAGCCTGTGAAAGACGTCTTGATTAATTGCACTAACAAAGTGCTTATCGTGACTTCGTCATGGAAGATGGCGCATACCACAGTAAGCCCAAAGAGTAATTTTAAATACCTAATCAAAAAATTCCTCTGTGGTTAACGGGATACAACCAAATTTGCATCAACTTCAAGGGAAACCATTCAAGTATGCTTATATTATGCATGAGCCATAACTACGGGTTCCATTACGGGTATCACGATGAGACCAAACTACGCGCGAGGATGGAAGGCGGAGTGCAGGCCTGGAAGAGCGGCTTAACTGGGCATTTAGTAGGATATAAGCTTAAGGCTTCAGTAGATATTTAGCTCAACTTTCAGACCCGCATACAAGTGACTAAGATAAAGGCAATCGCATGTACGTCGTAGTTTAACCATAATTGTATGCTAACCTAAGTTGGCTGATCCTTTGTCAAAATATGCTTTGCCCATTGCCTTTAGGGGGGTCATCAATTCCTTTTTCCCTTCTTGCATCCGAAGTCAGAACGTTACAGAATAAATTTATCTGCCGGACGTAGCTCACAGTAAAATGACTCATCAAAGCCAAGTTGGCATTTGGCTTTACCTCAATGTCATTATCCCCATAGCTAACACTCAACAACCAAAGCAAGGCCGGACTGTAACAATTAGAACGAAATGCATGAAATGTGCCTCCGTCATATGCACAGTAGTGGAATAGTTAAATTTAATTAGCATGAAAAAAGTAAGGGAGAATGCGGAATACTGGATCTATAGAGCTACTCGAATGGCTCTACTTCTAGGCAACATATCTTCATCCTGCATGCATACAGCAGCGTGTGAAGGATTATAAATTAAGCCTCCCGTGAACGAAGGCGTTAAACACGAAGCTGCGCACATCTACTTTTCTCACTTAGGCGGTTAGTCGCTCAACAGTATGACAGTGAAATGGTGTATGGGCGTCAAAGACGACCGTGTGTCTGTACATCGGTGCCGAGCCGTGCTGTGGTGTAT
>NW_020171298.1:0-1057 GCF_000524195.1 Echinococcus granulosus | reverse complement strand
TTTGATGTGGAAAACGAATAGCTGCTGCCCTAGCAATGCGTCGCGCATGTGTTGATATGAATGATATGCCAACGGGCCGAAGAATGTGATACCTCGGGGTAATCCTGACATCCACTCATCTTTGCCTATATCCATCGATACGTCTACCTTCTGCTACCTACAGTGCCCTTTTCGTGTCAACGGTGGTAAAGTGAAAAGCCGGAGTCTTCTTGCTTGTCCCTTTGGCCATGGCTGCTTTTACGAATAACGCTATGGGATGTTTTATCTCCGCTCGCTTAGTGTTTATCTGAACTGGTCGCCTCGGTGACATGGACAATGGCCCAGATTGGTTGTTGCAAGCATTTTGGTCATAGCTGTGAGGCCACTGCTGACACTTACATCTACTCTGCGCCCTGGACAAATAGACATGTCCATATTTGTCACGTCGACCCCGAGGCATTACATTCATCGACTTTTTGGCTTATTGTACACATTGACATATATGACGTGTTTCTATCCCACTAGCTATTCCCATTCGAAGGTCGGACAAGCTGCTTGATATTTTTCGTCACATGAAATCTTCTGGACATTCAAGACCCTGGCGTTTGTCTCTCTCACGGACATCCGTACAACTCACTTGAGAGGATCCATTGAGGCTTACTGCCAACCGGGTGAATGGTAGGTGTGCTTATTTTATGCATAATTATTAATTAAGGCAGTCTCTCCTCAATTACCTTCATGTCTATATGCCACTGCCACTAGTTAGCTACATTAAAATGGTGTTCGATCATGGCAGCGTACCACTAAGACATCAAGTGGTGCGATGAAGAGCCTTGCAAACTACCTCGACAGAGATGAGAAACTGATTTCATTGGTCCCTGTTTAGTAGTGGCAGATGACTTTTGTAGGTTTCTATCCTCTCATAACTAATATCAAGTGGGGGAAACCATTGTCAACAGTGAAGTACGATTTGTGCTAGGCAGCTATGATGGCCAGACAACTGCACTGCATTTGAACACCATAATTCCTGTTGCAGAGGTAACCGCATTAGGAGAAAAATGGAAGGTAAAAGAGGTAA
>NW_020171299.1:0-1054 GCF_000524195.1 Echinococcus granulosus | reverse complement strand
ATGCAGTGGATGTAATAAAAGCAACAGAGGGAATATAGAAAGAAAAATGCTATATTTACGTATGGCGCACTAGCATGTGCCAGTTTGACATGTTTCACAAATTATTGCCTAGCAAATGGAACATGCCGCGTCAAAACTGCTACAAAACATATCAGTGGATTAGCCTGCCTTCATATAAATGCAAATCATTCCTCTAGGCGATATTTGGAAAAGACTTGTTCATGTAGCGAAACTGGAAATTCCATGTGGCATCACTTAGTTCAGGAGTCACACCACATTTTCCACCTCTCTATTCATCTGATATCAGACTGGTACCAAAGTTCTACCCTTATGAACAGCCAAGCAAAATGCGTTGCTGAACTATTCATTCAGTAAAAGTGCAAATCTTTTGGTATTAGCCGTATTTATTACGCGTTACAAGCAGAAAGTATTAGAGACGAAATTATACAGCGTCAGCTAGCCAATGCTTATTTAAGATGCAGTGGTGATTACCGTCAACCACAAAGAAGACCGGCCTTATGGCTGTCCACGTTGCGGCAGCACCAAAGGCAAACATGCACACAGCTTCTCCCGTTGCGGGACAGGAAACTCAAAGCAGCAGCAGGTTAGAAATGACAGCTGCAGGAAATTCAGTCCCTCACTGCTGACAGCGTTTATCCATTTTGGAATGGTGTGCTCCATGGCAACACATCCGAATCACCTCGCCCTGACCAAAAGCGCATTTATATCCAGGGGTTGATATCACAAGCTTTTAATAGGTAGACAAAAGACAACTGGCTCATGCGAAACTGGTGAAAGGGATCATGGATTGCTCACTGGCCATGTAGAGATTCTGACTGATTTTTCAAATCTTTATCATATATCCTACAACGTAAATTTCTGACCATAAGGCATGGCCAACTGACCATTGGCCTATAGAATCCGAGGTATTTAAAAGTATTCTTCTTTACATTTCCTGCCAAACTACAATCGAATTTCTGTGATTTGCTGCATATTTAAAATTCTCAACTTTCTGAATTGTCTACAAAGACGCAAGAGATCATGCCAGATGTAA
>NW_020171300.1:0-1050 GCF_000524195.1 Echinococcus granulosus | reverse complement strand
GCCACGCCTTTTAAGTCATTGGTGGAAATCTACTTACTTTAGATGCATTGCTTCCCCAGTGCAAGAATATGCTTTATCTATTTAAAATGAGGTGACCAAGTTTCCGACGTGTAGATGCTCAGAGCAATAATTTAATTTTCCGTTACACAAGAATCCAGTAATCTCCCTCCTTCATTGCATTACTTTACGCAGTACGTTAGGAGGGTGTATTTCTTCGTGTCATGAGTTTCTTAGTTGTCCCTTGTATCATCGGATCCTTTAAAGCCATATCGTCATCTTCATGTGGTTAAGCGCTTCTCTCTTAAATGTCGACGTAAATATTCCTGAGGGAATGGTACCAGCGGTACCTGCAATCTGTTTTTTGCTAATTTTAATTTGATAAATAGGCTACTCCTTATTGTGAGATTAAGTCGCCTTTGCTGCATTGTACTTTAGCAAGACTACTTGTCCACGCGCCCCGTGTGTGACCTAAGCGAAGCCTCATATCTTAGTTCTATTTTGAATGTCAAACACAGGCTGATTCTGTTGCTGTTAGCACTGACTCGGTTATGATGGCCGACATTGCAAAAGTTTTAACGGTAGATCACTATTTACAAATTATGTGCACCTTATTGTTGATGTTGAGAGTGTGAATAGTAGTTGGAACTTTTAAACCCTTCGACATCTCTGTAGACTGGACTCTGTTGCTTTGCACAGTTGTGAAATCAACGTAACTCGTCACAAGGTGTAATTCGTAAGGTCAAACAAGTAACCTCTGGGGCAGTTTATTAATCACTTGACACTCACAAAATGCACCTCTTTTGACTGACCTACCATTGCTGTAGTTTGAGGTGTGTTCGTCTGGCGTCGCGTATATGTAGCACGCGTTCTTCCCACGAAATTTTCTCCAAAACCTTTTGTGGCGCCCTTCAGCACATCCATGCAAACTAATTGACCTGATAAACGAAACTTGATAGTTTTAATTAAACGAGATGCGAAGAACGGTGGAAGTGGAGTGCTAGTGACGAAAGAATGAAGGTAGGCAGCGTTAAATCCACCGAATTGAAGGTT
>NW_020171301.1:0-1049 GCF_000524195.1 Echinococcus granulosus | reverse complement strand
GTGTTTTCACACATGTCCATTTCCAAAATGTCAGCTCTGCATCTTATGCGATTGCCCATGACGTAGGAAATTCAATAACCGCATCTTAGAAAATATGGAGGCTTGATAATGGAGGAAGACAAAGTGAAACCAACTTACTTTTTCTATCTTTTTGACTCTCTTTTCCTCCTCTTTCTCTCCCTATCTCTTTCCCATCTGAAACGTCGTGCAATCTTTCCCACGGATGAGTTTAATGGCATTAAGAGATATGCAGCTTGTGACGAGAGACAGGGATCTCACATAGTTTGGTTTGGACCGAATAATCCATGTACAGTAGGTGGTGTGCATACGGTGTGTGGATAGTCAACAACAGCTTCGTCAGCTTTACAAATGTTGGAATAAAGCCATTTAAAACTACTTATATCACTGCAGTCCTTCGGCCACTAGTCGAGGCTGAAGGCGCAGCATATCTCAGCTGCGCCTGCACAATCTGCAACACATGCACCAACACTTCGACGTGAGGTCACTGCATCTCTCGCCCTGTCACACATTCACGGAGGTTATCCACCCAACGAAACGTCAGGAGGGCAAACTCACATCAGCGGGGAGATTGACGATTGGGTAACAGGGTCCCCATTTCCATTGCATGTGATTCACCTTGATGTGCTCAATGCAGTTGGCAAATATAATGAACACACCTGAAGGAGAAATGCCACAACATAAAAAGAATCATTGTCAATTTCCAGCTTGTTCTTATCTTCCACAATTTGATGCTTTTTGCCGCTATTTAGACAAGTCCTCTGACACATTCAGCATCCCCCTTATGAACAAATTCTTTATTTTTTAACCATATCATCTGGAATGCCTATTTGGATGTAGCTGATTGTCACACAAATGAAAGTCATAAGTCAGGAATTAACAGATAACAATGCACATCAAGGACCTCTAAGTTATTCTCCTCTGCTCCTCTCCCTAGTGTTATTGAAACAAGCCGTGAAAACCTAACCAACGAAGATGCGGGTCGAACGAATTTTGTTGGGTAGTGACACATGTGTGGTGTTCCAACACTG
>NW_020171302.1:0-1047 GCF_000524195.1 Echinococcus granulosus | reverse complement strand
TTTGAGGGTGGCTTTATTACTGCAAGTATTGCAACGAATACTTTTCACAGCGGAGCTACATGAACAGACATATTACTGTGAAACACAAAAAAAACCCAAATAATTTCTAAAAGCGCATTCAATTTTTTTGTACGTCTGCTTGTAATTAAGCATAATTAAGTTTTATCTACTTCGCTATATCCTTGAAGGAGTCCTTTAATGAGATTATTTCCTACGTCCTTTTACAATTTACTTGGAAAGGGAAACTGTTTTAAATTTTCCCGTTATATAATACTATTCTTACAGCTTTGCAGGTAGTTTCTTCTTGTCAATAGGTTTTCAACACAATTTTATTTGTTTCCTTATTCTTTAATCAGGATAGGCTAGAATCAAGTGATCATTTGTAAATGATGAAAGAAACCGTTTAATATTACTGCAAAGCTAGCGGAATTTTGCGTAGCTAAATCAACTTTGAGGTGTATTAGAAGAGGGGAACCGCTGTTGCACGAAACCAGTAAATACACATTCTTGAAAAATTGTGCTGCATCCCTTTGGTTGAGATAATTTTTAAGGTTATCTGAATTGCTACTACTACTGTTTTAAAAGCAAAGCCATTAACTTCGAGGCCGACTTCTTTAACTGTTTTACTATTTTGTGATATTCTTACTTTCTGTGTGTATTTTTAATTCTGTTTTTGATGCTTGCTCTTTTCTGTTCAAAAAATATTATTATTTATTGATGCCGAAACATCTTGTATATATGTTTTAGTTACTTGCTGCATTGGGCAAAACTATTGCATAACATATAATGCAAGAGGTTTGGGGGAGTTTTACGAAGGTAGTGTGTTAATAATAAGCGTGGCGAGGTTAAGGAAAAGCAGATTTGATATTACCATGCAGCTGATAAGCAATGACCAAATGCAGAAAAGAACTAAAATTGGAATGAACGAATATTAAATCGAATGATTTATCCCATAACTATTCCCAAATTATAATGTGCAAATCGCAACAGTATACCAAAGCGTAACATTAGGGAGAATTAAGTTTCAGTTCGGCCAAATTGATAAAG
>NW_020171303.1:0-1047 GCF_000524195.1 Echinococcus granulosus | reverse complement strand
ATCATAGCGTCAGTCAGTGGCGCGTCCTTTTTAGAGGAATTTCAACTTTGTACTTGCAAAGTACTCCAATTTTCATGAGCTACTTGGGAATAGCTGATACTAGTAATGTGTAACTAAAATATTTCTTGGTAAATATTTTTAAGCACTTAATTGGCACGACTTTCAGGAAGTCAGGGTGAAATGGGTAAGTAAAAATTGAATTGAATGATCATGACCAAATTTGTGCCGCGGGTTTGTGGAAAAGTAGCTAATTTTAGAAACTGCATTTTACCTTATGTCCTTGGCGCATTTTTTTGTACTGCATGCATACTTTGTTCACACCAGCATTCAGTGCTCCGTGCTTAGTCCTCTCCCTGGCCGAAACACATTGCCCCAATTCTCACTCCAAGCATACTACTTTGAACGTGGATTTGCACATTTTTCCCAGTAAATGAACAAGCATAATAATAATTCACAACAGGCACTACTCTGTTTCTGCAATTGGTAACATTACGTGGAGTGGGTGTGTGAAAAGGCGATTGTTTGTAGCATATTCTTATAATCCTAACGAAAAGTCTTGGCACAGATGATAGAGCAACAGCATTACGTTGTCAGCCTTATGAAATGTCAAGACCATGGCAAATTATTTAGAAAGAAATAGTAAAACTACTCGGTGTTTAGTGCCTTCTAGCAAATCTTCCGTGGAAGCATTCAAATGGGCATTTGCAATGCCTTTATCTCGCCAAACTGTCTACTTTGCATCTGAAATAGTGAATGAGCACAATTGATGATGCGGAAATCTAACTGAATGCTTTGTTGGCCGAGCTGCCAATACCACGTCAGCATTTAACTTAAGCGCGAAGAATTCGTTTGACTAGCGCGAGCCTATTATGGATGCGTGTTTTGTGTACTTAATCTCTCTTTCTCCTATTCACTAACTACGGTGTGGCCGGATATGTCATCATCAGATATGCTGCAGGTGTCCCCATATCGCATTTGCTTTTGTCCTTATGCAATGTTCTGTTTCATGTCAGATTTGGCTTGCCTCATGCATTTTAATTAATAAAA
>NW_020171304.1:0-1046 GCF_000524195.1 Echinococcus granulosus | reverse complement strand
TAGCCGATTTTGTTATTTTTTTCTGTTTTTGTAATTAAAAGAAGCGGCGTTCAGACCATTTCACATGTATATTGGAAAACGGTATCTCGTGTTACTGTCTCGCTCCTCACCACCCTTTCTCAACCTCTTCCGCTTTTTCTGCGCGTATGTACTACCGCTTTCTGGCTACGGCTTTGTGCTCACCAGAATGAAACCAATATTTAACACAATTCTACGATTTGATTAGAAACAGGCATGACTAGCAAATCAGTAGAAAGAAAGACGCAACCCAAAACTTTGCACGCTAAACCATTGCCAAATGGTCTCGTGAGAAGAAATTCACTTTGATATGGAAGGAGTAGCAGTGTTGTCTGGCAAAATAGGGATGAGAAGCTTGTTTTCTGAGTGTATTCCCAATGCATTTGAGTAGTGGTCCATACTTGAAGAAGTAAACAGCATTAATAGATTTTCATTGGCACTAATCACCACTCCAGGTTCCATCTAATTTACTTTCAGGTGTGTTAATTTGAAATTGTATAAATTGTTGAAGTGGGAACAGCTCTCATTGAATTACTGGGGTAATATTTACTACTTCATCTGTCCCAGTGGACTGTTAAATCGTCCTTTAAACCCTCAAAATGGAGGAGTTATGGAAGTAGTAGTTGCCTTCACAAGGACGTAAGTCAAGGTGATACCTCACCGTCATGAATGTTGGACACCGATCAGAGCTGATGACCATGCGTTGCAAAGCAATGCAGCTCGTTGAGAACGCAGCCTCATCTCTCCTAACCACACATCAAAGAGCAGTTAGGAGATTGGAAAAAGGAACAGCGAGTTGGCCTAACAGTAATGTCAAGTGACTAAACTTGGCTGTCCTACGTGTCTTTCCTTCAAAAAGGACAAAGCTCAACTCACTTTTTAATGATTCGGCCAAAAATGCGAATCCTTAGCGACCATTCCTCACATCCTTCCGTAAAAAATGGTCTTTGGTATGACCACTGAAATTTAGGCTCTATTTGCTGATTCATTCTTATTGGTGAAATGTGGTGGAATAGACTTCCATATGT
>NW_020171305.1:0-1044 GCF_000524195.1 Echinococcus granulosus | reverse complement strand
GAGTGAATAATAGATCTTGCACGGTGATGTGAGGACATAAAATTGTTTGCTTCACAATGGTGGAGAGCGCAAACAAGGGGGAAAGAGAAGGAATGATCTGCAGACGCATAAAATTGACCCCTAAATTGCAAGCGTGAAATATCTAGCTCTTCGTATTCCCGTAAATCACTTCCCCTCTTGACATCTAAATAATCATTTGTCTACCTATTCAATGCTCAAGAGCACTACCTCTCCAGTCATCTGGCTCTCTACATCTCTACATCCTAATATTTTAACCCCAAATTCTCGCTTTTTATCTGCCTCTCAAACTGCTTATTTCTCTGCATATCAGCTTCAGTTTCTCTCAAGATTTTACAATTTCTAACTCCCAAGTGCTCTATTTCTCTACCCAGTTGCCCCACCTTGTCGCTAGTTCACTAGCCCTACAACACAACAGGAGGTCAAGTCTATATGAGCTTGGAATTTCCACCAACTCCTGCGGACAATACCATGATACATAATGTCTGTCCCTCACCCAATAGGCACATTTCAACATGCATGAATTACATAGACCCCTCATCCTTTTGGAACAGTCTTCGGTACTTTCCCAATGAGTGGGATCTAAATTTGCCACTTCTAATTGTCTTCATACTTCCCTGGTATGCAAACTTCCTCTTGTTATAATGAACTTTGAGTGATTAAGCATGGAGTTGCGCGTTGCAATTTAAGTGGTTTGCATATAAAGTGGCTTTCATCACTCAGGATGCAACCCTCTCCCACCGCTAATGGGGTGCGCAATATACTTCAAACGGCGGGACAGGATCGTTTGACTGTAATAGGTCTTCCTTTTGGTTAACATTAGGGTAACTGTGGCTGCCACCGTAGATTCCCTGTCTAATATATATGACGGTAGCAGGTGTCTCTAGGCGGTGTGGGAGGTTTTACACATCTCGTCTTGCAGTGGCAGTACATATCCGGGGACATTTTGGGTTTATGTTTTAGGGTTTAATGATAAAGCACCGGTTGGTACTCTATTATCACAACTGTGAGCATCTTGAACGGTGG
>NW_020171306.1:0-1043 GCF_000524195.1 Echinococcus granulosus | reverse complement strand
CTAAAGATCATTCACTACCCTTAGTGCGTGCAGCATATACCTCACAGTAGTGAATAGTATGGATGCTTACACCTCTACAATTGGGGTTTATGAGAGTTTCAATTTGCATAAATGCGGTAGAATGGAACCACTTTTAGCTTGGGTTGAAGCTGTATATGAGACTAATGAATGAAATTTTTTATTTAACATATGCTACAATCTGTCAAATACTCTCTATGAATGCCCATCAGGGTCAAATATTAAAAGGCAGCTTACTGCCCCTTCCTTCGTATTCCTGAGCCAAAACTGAAGTCGCAAACAAAATGAGACATAACTGCAATGCTATCTTCAAACTAGGAATGCTCTACACTCACAGATCAAGGTAGATTTATAAGAATGCTCTACACTTACATCAGCCTATGAGCTTTCATGTTCCTGACCTACAAGGCGTCTTCTTTGCGATATGGCGTAGCAAGTCATGTGGGCGATTCCACATTCAACCCACGCACTTGCTGAAATAAAGGTGAACAGGGTAAAAATTTGACAAAAATATCGTGCAGACTTACGCCACTAAACTGTAAGTTGACTTTCGTATCACTTAGAGTTATGCTTCTGTGTGTAAGGGGACAGTCAGAAATCGACATCATCTTAAAATTTCACTCTTGTTGCTCTGAAATTCGCCGTTACTGAGCAAGGGATACGACTACAGTTGTGGCTCATTACCACCATCTGCCAAGCTGTCTCACAGAAAGTGGGCCCAAAAGTTGAGGTGGACAAGGCGCATTTCCACTCCAAGGAAAGGCCTAATTTCACTATTTTACTACTTTAGGAGAATCCATCTAATATTTAGTCCGAGCACGTGAAAATTAATCTTTCCATCCAGTCACAAACACGATGCATTAAACAATGAGGAATGGGAGATACACGCCACATCACTACAATCCTCCTCGTGCTATGGTAGAATGATTTGATACCAGAACGCAGAGCTGTCGCATGCTAGAAAGGAGGTCAGATTGAACCACCCACAACAAATGCATCGTGGCGAACAGTTGCGACAGCACTTT
>NW_020171307.1:0-1039 GCF_000524195.1 Echinococcus granulosus | reverse complement strand
TGTAGTTGGTAGGCAGCATACAATTAGCGCAATACTATGCCTTGCTGTGCCAATACTTTATCACTCTCTCAACTTATTGTCACTCTACCAAATCTGTCATCCTATTAGGATTTGTCTTAGCGTCCCACGTCTTCACTGGCAGAGAACAGTCAAACTATGCAACAAAGTCACAAACAGTGAATGCCAAAAGGAAGGTCTAGGTAAGAGATTAGTTTTGGCTCTTTAGCCTCGTCTATAGCTTCACAGTCCTTCATTGCGTCTCCACTAGCTCCACCTGCTTACTGCGACTGTCGAGAAGCCATGAAATGACATATTGGTGGCGAATGCAACCAAGCCACATAAAAAGCCCCACTGCACCTACTTCAATGCACCGACTTCACAGACAAGATTTACCCACCACCTGTAAGTGGCTACATCTGGAAGGAGTTTACTGGAGAAGGCTCAAATATCAACACCCCTTGTGAGTTATGCGTAGCAACTGCTGATGCAAGAGGATCAAGTATCCTCGATTCAGACAGGTTACAACCGAGTAAGTTGTCTACACAAGTGATTCTAGTGCTAATTTCGAATAGTGGGATAAGGGCGATGGTGGAGAAGATGATGATGAGGAGGACTGCAGTTGGTACAACGATAGGGAATTATCTAAGTGCACACCATTCATCCATCGTTTCATTAACGCGCCTCCATCCATTTCTGTACCTATCCATACATCCTCTCATATGAAAAGGAGCTCTTGAAACTGGTGGCCGAGTGTGTATTTATTCAGCTTTCAATCTGCAGTGCCTTCACTCGTCTCTAATGAGGCGATAAGTCAAGGCAATGGAGAGGAGGCGGTGTGACTGTAGTGAAGAGGGACGAGAAAGCTACATCCTCCATTCCTTAGCTGCGTCGCGTAGCAGAAGAAAAAATATGCAGAGATGAAAGAGTTAGCTTGCCTTCCGCATTACATTACATTGCATTGCTTGGAGGCAAAATGGCAGATAGGACGAGATGCATTTGTAGATCGGACGGCGGCAAGATGTCAAAGGCAATGGAAGTA
>NW_020171308.1:0-1038 GCF_000524195.1 Echinococcus granulosus | reverse complement strand
CTGAGTCATGAAAAATGCAGACGTTAGGAGCACTCTAAGCTGGTACTGTTGACCGAGGATGTCACGGAAAAAGAGTCAACTGTGATGGCGGCAATAATGAGGCGCTTTACAGTGTCTCCCAATGAGGCAGTGGCTCCAATACCGGAAATGGGGAATATCAGGTGTTACCACTGACACGAGCTCCGATGGCTGGGGTGCTGTGTCCCCTGTTCTTTATGGCCATTAGTTGAGTTGCATTTTCACATTCTAGTACGTCTGGTGGGCTATGAGTTATCTTGTTCTTAGAAAAAACTCTTAAAGTAAACGAGTGTTTACTGCGCTATGCTGCTTGGTAGTTCACAATACCTCCTCGCGGTGGCAAAGCAGTGATTAACATCCACTAGCCCATTGCTAGGGTGAAATAGGATATGCACCTCATCCTTAATCCTATATGTACATTCATTCTTAGCTTTGAGACTTCGCGGTCCCTCTCCGTAGCACACATTTACGACCAATTTCAAAACCTCATTAAGGCAAACACTTTTTCATCTTCTCCCTTGAGTTAGGTTTATTTTGATTGTGAATTCCCTACAGCATGCATGAATGGGTCTTATTTGCTTCCATCGACGAGGTTTTAATCAGCCTCCCTCAGTCTTCACACCGACACTCACCCATTTGCATGAGTAAAAGGGGAAAGTGTTCAAAAATAACTTACAATGAGTGTAAAGTGAATCAAAACACGAAAGCGATTCCACAGAACTTTTATTGGGGTGTATTTAGAAGCAATATTTTGAATAATGCGACACAGGGTTTTCAATTAACTGGCTGCATATGAATTGCATGATCCCTCACTAACGGTTTATTCGGCTGGATTTTCTCGACTAAACACAATGTGGATTTTTTGATGAGAAAAACAATCTCTCAACTAAATACAGGAGATTTTCTCCTATGTCATGAATACTACAAATTTTGTTGCGGAATTGGATCAATGGTTTGTCAGATTCACCATTGCGCCTTGAACTTCAAGAAGTTTAGCATTACAAATGAAGAGGCTAAATG
>NW_020171309.1:0-1038 GCF_000524195.1 Echinococcus granulosus | reverse complement strand
TTCTAAAATAGGCAAGGGAACTCAATGCCCAGTATAATAGTTGTAAAACTAAAAATACTGACATCGCAGAGTGGAAGTCGACGACTTTAAATAAAAAAACATTTAATAGGGCCTATTTGGGCATGTTTCATTATCTACCCATTGCAATGCAGTCAAAACAAAAGACTGACCTAGCAAACAGGACGTGAGTTCTTGTAAATCCCTATCAAAAATAGCCAAGGGATACTTTTAAGTTGGCAGTTGTTAGTTTGTCAAAAAATCTATTCCATAACCACACCGAATAAGGTTAACTGATCAAAGTAAGCTCAATTTCTGCTCAAAAAGTAGAACACATAATCACTTTGTCATAATTATTAATCAAAACATACACAATCTTTTTGAAAAACATGATTTGATAAAACCATATTTGTCGTCATATTCTACTGCACATGACACAAATATGTGACATGACAAAAAGGTAAATGTGATGAGAATCGTCGAAAACGTTTCATATCAGTGCAACTTTTATCAGAAAGAAGGCCAAAATTAGAATGGGCAACGATATTGTGCATTTAAACAACTCATAAAGCACATTTAGCATCCAGGCCAGCATTTAGCCTCCCAAGCGTGTTTTCCCTAGGCTATTTAAAAGTTACCAGGTAGACCAACTGCAAGTTGTTCTAGTGCAGCATATTTTAGCTACTTTTTAAAAATGCAATAACATTGCCAACACATTAATCTCAACAAACGGATAAACTTGGTCTTAAAAATACATGGACCTACTAAGAAAACACCCGTAAATTTGCCAAGCAAGTATTTTATGGGTTGCAGGCACCTACACAATCTTCAGGCATGCCTTCACTTCTCTGTGTCACCTTAAACTGGGGCTATCCCCATAATTAACTCTCCCATTTGCAGCACATATCTCTCTTTAGTTGCTTTTATATTTATATTATTAATATATATATATTAGTTGCGTTTATATTTATATATTATTATATTTATATTTATATTATATATTTATATTTATTATATATATTTGTATTATAATTAGTTGCG
>NW_020171310.1:0-1035 GCF_000524195.1 Echinococcus granulosus | reverse complement strand
AACTTCAGTTTGGCAAAGTAATACGGTGGAATTGGCGGTAAGTTACAGCTAATAGTTGACTCCGATGGGTTAACAGCTAAAAACATTTGACATATTGTAGCATTCGTTAAATAATAATTTTCCTTCATTAGTCTCATGCATTACTTTAAAACCAGTTTAAAGTAAGTACATTCTGCTGCATGTGGCTCAATAAACGTATTCGGGTGTCCACAGCGGTCAATAGACTCACTATTCTGAACATCTGGCTTGTGGGTACGACTTGCGTGCAATAAGGGCATAGCGGCATAAGGAGAATTGGCCAATGTTCATCTTGTTCACCTTAACTCATATAAACTGACCAGGATAAGTACCTACTCAATCAAGCCCATCGTGGAGAAACTGAGGTACTTAAGCGACTTAAATTGCAAGGAGTTTGAGTAAATTGCTAAATAGTCAGGGCAGGTACAGTACCACTGCAGCATTACTTCGCCTAGGCGCATGCATGCGTTTTATGCTCATATCAATTCTGCTAAAATCTCACCCGCTCTGTACATTTGCACCCATCTGAATGCTTAAGAAAGCACACGCTAAGCTAAAACACACCTGTAAAAGTACAGGACAGGTGAGCCGTAGGCAGTTTTGATATGAACGGATCACCACGCTAACGAGATGGTGGTCCACTTTTGTAAGTAGTGAGAATTATGTATAATTAACTTGCATTTGAGGCACTGTCTTGTTGCGTTCTGTGATACAAGGAAGATATTGGTCTGTCGGCAGGTGAGCAAGATACCATGCCAAGTATTCTTTGGACTTTAAATATAGACAAGAGGAATCTTAGGGCCACATCCCCTCCTACGAGGTGCTTCTATCTCGTGCTTTGCAAAGAGGCTGTACAAACTGTTGTAGAGACAACAGCTTTCTATACATAAGAATGTACAGATTGAGAGAATAGGTGATTCCTTATTCACGCCCTCTCCGGCTAAATGTAAATCCTGTTGGACAGCAGATTGGTTTGCATTTAGAATAGAGAGGTAATTAGGCATAAAAACAAAGTAG
>NW_020171311.1:0-1035 GCF_000524195.1 Echinococcus granulosus | reverse complement strand
ACGGATCAGAGTGATAAAGCCATGGCTTTGTAGAAAGTGAGATCTTCGATGCAGACGTTGTCTGCACAGCATTTGCACAGCGTGTGTGCAAGTGATCATTGCCAAGATAGCTGAGGCTTGGAGTTCTGCTTTGATCATCACTCTGATACATTTGTATCGCCCGGAATGATGTTGATCTATTAGTGAGCATTGGTGTGCATGAGTATTGCCTCAATGCGTTGTGTATCGACGAGAAGGAGCCTAAAAATGCAAATAGAGCAGTTTCTCGAATGCTCCAAAGTCCAACTAACGTCTTAACGAAAAGTTCTTATACATTTAACAACGCGTGTAACTTCCGGCGTTACAAATGTGTCCAGAGAATTTCTACCTCTAAAAGACGAGGAAAAACTCACGTCTACCTACTCATGCTTCCACTTCACTTTACTTTTTCAGTACCTGTTCAATTTTTTCTGCATAGTCATATGTATTCAAGGTAATGTCTAAAGGTGATGGTTTGTTGGCGAAATATGAGCGAATGAGAGATCGGAGCGGTGCCACCCTTCATTCTATCCCATATTCCAGTCTAGGATTTCTCGACGATAATGGAAAAGCATAAGTCATGACCAGGATGCGAAAAAACCATCACATAGAAGTCATGCTCGATGAATCTGCGAACATTCCACCAAATATCATGAGAGCATTACCCATTCAAATGCCTAATGCCACGTCCAGCAGCAGCCACTTCCCCACCTCTTTTATCTCTACCAGTTAGAATGGTTGTCTGCACCACCGCCGCATTGCAAGCCACCGCCTCCTTCAAATTAATGCACTTGTTCCACTTATAGCCAGTGGAGGGGCCTCACATCTTTTGCTAATTAGGGGTGCGCTTCGAACCACCCAGCATTGCTAACTCCCAAACAGCACCTTCGCCCAGCCTCATGTCACGCACCGCCTTCTTCACTGGAGCTAGTGTTCAGTGGAAGAGATACCAGTTCGACTTTGTGAAATAGGCGCATGAAATCAAAGTGTGACAGCTGGAGCCCTTCAACTGAGCTT
>NW_020171312.1:0-1033 GCF_000524195.1 Echinococcus granulosus | reverse complement strand
CTGGTTTAGCTTAATCCATCGCCATCCGCTCTCATCCAAAGGATCTTCTACCAACATTTCAGCAGAATTTAAACCTTTTTTCATTCCTACCATCAACAACTGCAATTCCGATGTCTGGGACATTTATGGCCGAAGTACGAGAACGCGCTGATGGCATATCTGGGGGTCGAGCGAATCTACAATGGGTGACCTTACTTAATTAAACATACTCATCGGTGGTGGTGTCCAACGTTTCGCAAGTAGGAACATTGTCATATCCTGATAAATCTGTGGAGCCGCCAAAAATGAAGAGTGATTCACTTCTCGCGGCAACAGAATAATGATAGCGTTCCTCCCCTTTGAAAGGGAATTTGGAAACGCGGCCATTTCAGTATTTCATCGACCAAAAACGACCTTTTGCAATCCACTTATTGAAGACATAGAATTTGCCTAAAAGTAGGGAAATAAAACCACCTGTTCAATTTACCATTCAGAACAGTCGCTAACCAACGGAGTGGGACTTTAACATTAAACGATTTGTCCTCTTGCAACTGTGGCACAGACTTCAAATTCGAATTCGAAGTTTTATGGACTCCGACAATCATAAGCACCTCCCTAGATGTTTTAAAAGAATTAACGTAGTCCAGGCGTGCTATTAAGGCTGTTATGATAAAGGCAATTCTGTAGTGTCAGATCATAAAAATCAGAGAACTAATTGAATTGGTTACTGGTACTTTGAAAGAGTGGTCACGCTGCTAGCAGAAACGATGAATGTACTTGCAACGTGATGGACAGTCGGAGGAAGGGTAAAACTTACGCTCGATCCATTCGAAAAATTCCCTCACAAATTTCCAAAACTCAGTTTGGCTTGGTGGAGACAGCTTAGGGAAGTCAATCTTGTAAATCATCTTTAAAAATGCCTCTGCCCTTTCCTCCACATTACACCCCCTGTGTCCCGCTTCCAGCCATAAAAGTCACTTGAAATTTCGCTTCCTCACTCACACCTCCTTGTCATTTCCTCTCCAGCAGGACCTCAAAGTACTCCGCTGTCGTG
>NW_020171313.1:0-1031 GCF_000524195.1 Echinococcus granulosus | reverse complement strand
CAATGAAAGTTTTTACTGATCACATCAAATTAATAGCTATTCCAATTGGTGGGTTCTTGATATATACGTAAATTAGGATAGCATGTGTGGAAGTAGTGGTTCTTATTTATCAACGTGTGATCGATCAAATAATATCAACAAATAAAGGGCCATGGCGTGCAATATGCCAATCCTTTCGTCATGTACCTTTGGAAAGAGTTGCCTTATATATTTATGAAATGCTCAACAACATACAGCGGTAGAGACCCCTCAGAATCCATGCCGACTGATCCATAGTGGACCGCATCTAGACTAGTGGAAGGAGTTGAGGTAGGGGTAAGAATTCAAAATTGTTGGGAAGGTAATTGGTTCCAGTAATGGACGCATTTAAAGAGAAATCACTCCAGTGCCAGTTCCCACGATCACAACTGACAATCCCTATCACATACGCATCAGTTCTCGACTCCTCCTCACCAATCCTTTCCCCCTTTTCTCTCCGCAAAGCTCTTAATTTCGGCAACAACACATAAGTATACAGTCTAGCTAAATTGTAAGAAGTCGGTACGCATACAATTAAGTACATATACGTACAGAACCCTAAAAGGAAGACGAATGTCGCATAGAATATGAAAACTCTTCCACGGGGAACGGGCACAATTCGAATTAAATGGGCGGATCTCATCTCCACTCCTACTGCATTGTCCATCATTTTATGAATGAAACATCCAGTTCCACCGTTCCAGTCATCAAGCTTTCAAGTAACTGAGAAGATACCTGGCCTAGCGGATCTGAAGTTGCTTACCCTGTGGAACTGAATTCGGGGAATGGGGATATGTACTAGCCATTACACGTGTCCATGGTTAGATGGAGGATCATTAACCTAAAAGCACTGAAAGAAAATCTGTTAATCTAGCAGTCTCAAGACCATCCTATCGAGAGAATACTTAAGTCCAGAAATGACTGGCAGTCAGAAATCTGCCCACGCACCAGCCCACTCACCACCACCACCTGCACCGCAGGTATTTAACAAACCCACCAACTTGCCCAGCCAT
>NW_020171314.1:0-1027 GCF_000524195.1 Echinococcus granulosus | reverse complement strand
TAGAAAATTAAGCTGAAAAACACGCAGAAAACAGGGATGTAAATGCAAAACTAACATGCTATCCTGGGCAGAGACTGTCCACCTAGAGCATGCACCATTTTGGATACTCGCCTTGAGAAGTGAGGTGTAAATAGCCACACATCTAAACAAAAATGGAGAAAAATAATTTAACCATTCACTGTAGCTAGCTTGTTGAGAAGTGGTTTCTAAAGAACTATGCATCTAAACAAATCTAAATAAAAAAATTAATCAAACTTTGAGACAAACTTTTAAGTTAGAATTAATCAAAGAAAGACGCGTTGGTTTATTAATTTTTGCCTTTGTCTCCATATTTGATCATTGTCTTGTAAAGTGGGGACAGTAGATATAATGCGGTGGTGCCAAATGGCTCCATCCTCCGTCCATTGTCGCATAAGATAGAGCAGTGCATGCTACATGCAAATCTCTAGCATCCAAAACAGCTTCGTGAGAACAGTCATCGTTTTTCATTGCAGACCTTAAAGCAGTCAACTCATTCACTGCTTACACTAGCACTATCGCAAGTATTCATTGCTTGAGCCATCAGTGAGATCCTCACTAGCACATCCATCATTGCACTGCCTCAGGTTTACAAATATATTTACCTAAAGAGATTATAATGATCAGTACCCAGGAATGCAATTGACGACAACGCTCAAAGTAACAATGCGTTGAGATACTGTCGGATTTTAAACACCGTTAGGCGTAAGGACCAGTGCATTACGATGGTTGCTTATCCCTCGGTATTGGCGAGGAGCAACTTCCGAATTGGCCTTTTTGTACCAAGCCAGATGGGCTGGCCTCCGGGCCATGCCAGTAGCCCGAATCCCTCCTCTGTGCTGAATATATGTATTCTGCCCGAGTATTATGTATTCTTTCGTCCTTAGGGAAGTCTGGGGAGGCCACACCAGGCTACAAGTTACATTGCTCATAATATTGCATTAAGCACAGCAATTCAATTCAAAAAGAGACTTAAGATATCGGCGCAATTTGCTCCTTTTGCAGTCTG
>NW_020171315.1:0-1026 GCF_000524195.1 Echinococcus granulosus | reverse complement strand
CGACGTGAAGAGGGAAGAATACTGGCAGAGGCGAAATTTGTCAGTTCGAATAGATTTGCTTTGATTGAGGTACCTGAAGTTTCAGAGTTGCCAAACTTTACATGTGTGCCGAAATGCAGTTTGGGTGCTACCTGAAAACCAAGTGTATACTAGCTTCATTTCACGCTCATACGACCTACATTATGGCATTGCATTGATGCGGTGCATTTGTCATCCTAGCCCTACCATCAGTCTAAGTTCATTGCATAGCCGGCATTGTGTCGTGCTACGTCGTCTCCTTCAACCCCGTTTCACCACCAGGATGCGTTAAGCTTAATACATGATTACCACCCGTCCTAAGGTTCCAATTATTTATAGGCTTTAGACTGCATAAAACCCAAGATCAAAAGAAATGATTAAAGTCAAATGCTAAAACTATCTACTATACCCTGAAATAGTGAACTATAAATAGCATACTGCAGTTGAGCAAAGTTCGATGGTGCTAACGCTTTGTAATTAACAAGGTCAAGGATATTGCGATCACGGAACTGCCAAATATGTTTGCTGCTTAAACAATAAAGGTAATGCTGCTAATTAATCGAAATTTGAAGTTAATCCGAAATCCCAAAAGTTAACCGACAGTATGCATCTTGCACTTTGTCCTGTCAGAATGAGGTGAACCCACTTAGCAGCTACTTGTTACACTTAGACTTTAGCTTAAAGATCAAATAACTTCAAAACATTTGGCACGATATCAATAGACATTGCTTCATTAAAATGTCACCTGCAAAATCTGAGCACAAGTAACGCTTTGGTGTGGCCATTTCTGGATTACTGATTGCTCGCTCATTGGTCACCCTTCAAAGTTGGAGTTCATTCATTTCTAATGGCACTGCTGATTAGCTAGTTAAAATACAAAAGAAAAGAAGCAAAGTAGAGGCAATGCAATATTTTAAGTGCTAGGTTGCTAGCGGTGGTGGTCGCACATATTTTCCTCGTATATTATTCAGTTAAACACGATCAATTTTAATATCGCGTTGAATTTGC
>NW_020171316.1:0-1025 GCF_000524195.1 Echinococcus granulosus | reverse complement strand
TCCTCTATGGCTCAGTCCGCACGTTCACGTAGTCGTTCTACTACTAATAAGTTTTAAGTAGGCAAAAAGACAAAGCATTCTGTAAGGCCTCAACTGTTGGGTGTTAATGAGTGCTCCATAAACATGCATAGCACTCCTTTTTCCAAGTGCGCACGTCCAAATAATTTGTGCCTAGCATGCCATGACCCTTTGTTTGACGGTTTTAAACTGATTGGCTAAATGTCGACAAACGTGAATCGACTTACCCATACATCACGTACTCACCCTTTAGAATAGCTATCCATTCGATTCGATCAGTGGAAGCCTCTCCCGCTAGTTTTCCAAGGCCTTTGATGGGATAACAGGAGATAACTTAGGGAGAGACTCAAGAAGACATCTTGGACCTCAAGCAGCAAAATCGACGACCTTGTATTCATCCTTTCAACAATATCTATCTAATCACAACACATACTTGGGCCTGTAGGGGCTTCAATCCCAGAGAGTTTGTCAATTCCATTGGCAGACAGCACAGATGATGACCAGACGAGGAGCACTCCCCTTCCTCCTCCAGCACTTGGCGCAGTAACACTACTGACTTGGTGCAAGCCGAGGAGCAAGATCCTACCGAAATCGGCAACGTCGCTGTGGGTGGTGTTTCCTCAATTTTAACGTTGTAGTTAACACAACGTAGTTATGCTCTCTATCTATATTGGGTCCAAAGTTTTGTTTCCTTTTCTTGGCTATTGATTCATATTTTGTTTTCTCCATATTTCGTTTAACACCCGAAACATAATAATAAGCAGTGTCTCCACATCATATTTGATCGTTTCAGCCTACCATATAGAGAAATGGAACCATGAAAATATTGTCGTAATTAATGCAGCTTTTGGTGGTGTCTCATGTGATGATTTGTATTTTTTTACTGCGTTAGCACTTTTAGGTCAGTGTATGTGTAGGTTCATAACAAAGCTATGCAAGCACCTCGGCAATTAGTGTGGACCATGCTTGTGCTAAGCGGAATCTGCTATAAAAACACAAGAATTGTC
>NW_020171317.1:0-1024 GCF_000524195.1 Echinococcus granulosus | reverse complement strand
TAGCTCTGAACCCAAAAAGTAGAGTAAAGCATTCACAACCAAAGTCTTATGGGAAATCGACCACCGAATCCCAAGCAATCGATTGTTTTAATATGATGCCAAGTGTCAAACTTTTATCTAATTCCAGTAGCTCCTGAAGTAAAGTGTTTTCAAATCCACAAGCCTGTTTAGTCTATTATTTGATGCAATTAGCCAAGCTTAGGTAAGAAAAGTGGACAATCACACGGCTGTAAAGCTAGTAATTAAAGTTTTGCCAAATTGAGCATGCAGCTGGTTAATGAGTAAGCAGTACGTAGATGCGATTACTTGCGCATAGTTTTACCCCCAAAAAGGCAAGTTCCAATTAACTTTCTGCAGTAACTGAACAGACCTTTGCCTTTGGTAATAATTAGTTTTCAATAGATAGCTTTAGTCTGCTATAAACAAGGTGCAAGTTCGCAAAAGCATTTAAGCTTCTATTTACTTGATGAGAAAGCACGATTTTTGTAAATCACCAAGTACTCGGGGCATACAATACTTTAAGTGCTATTAATTTATTCATAAAATGATAATGAATCTAATTTTGTATTGAACATCATAATATGCTCCCTCATTTCGCACTTGCGCTATGGGCTAGTAGCATCACTGTTTTTTTCATCCATTTGGGATACTCAATTCAAGAGACATACCAAAATGAGTGCCGACAGAAAAAAGTATTAACAAACTAGGATGTAACGGCGCGAGTGTTAAAAATGTGAGGCTCTTAGAAGCCGCCGGCTACGCAGGAAATCTGGGTTGAGATCAATGTAGGTCATTAAGATGGAATAGCTGAGAACGGCGGTAAATGCATCCTTTTCTAGCTAACTGCATATCAGAAGATATCGAGTTGCTACTATTTCAAGTAAGGAGTTCAATATCCGATAAATGAATAAAAAGCTTCAGCAACTAATCGTCGTCTTACCTGACCAGCACACCAATACCAAGGAAGGCGGGTGTTTGACCAGGAATATAGCCAAGCCAAGGCATTGTAGGATCGGTTACTTCG
>NW_020171318.1:0-1024 GCF_000524195.1 Echinococcus granulosus | reverse complement strand
ATGTCAAGTTTATTTCGAGTGATACAAATGCATGAGGGTGTTGAATGTACTGGGGCTCAAATATTCAGCAATCCTGGCATAAGAATACTATTTGCACATAATCTGCATCAAAGACCTCACATTTGAAAGTTCCTCTCCTCATTACCCTATTTGCAAAACCGTTTCACTGTCAGCTGTGGGTGAATTTGTGTGGTCAAGTTCCAACTCCATCTGATTATCATCTGTGTAACACTACTTAAATGCAACACAATAAAAAAAGACTACCTTATTTACTCATATTTAAGCCGTAAAATTATTTAAATGTTGAATACAGACTTGTTTACTTTGATTTTAAAACTCGGCATTAAAAATATATAATAAATTATACGTTCTAGAAATTAACCTAATAACACCGTTGTTCAGCACGCAAAAAGCAAGTGGCAATTTGCAATAGGGATAACAATAGCAATTCGCAGATTAATAGTTGATAATTACCACTCACCTTATCATTACCCTGACCTCCACACTACCCCAAATACCGCGCATTTAAAATAGGCCAAACTTCGACTTCTGATTTTAAGCATCTCTGTTTTATTGTGGTGCGCATTCAATACAAAGATACAACCACAAATTGCACCTAAACACATTCTCCTATTATGCATTATTTATTTTAATTATTGCAGAGATAACAGTGCTTGATTATGGCAAATTTGTTACCTTCGCGATCTGAAGGCATTACAACTAAAAGTTTAGTAACTTTTAAGTAAAACTAATGCAGCTTTTAAAATCAGGCGATTTAAAATTTTTAAGTAATCTCATCTATCCTTGAATGTATCCTAACAATTAATTTGCCAATTCGTGCCAGTGTCATAAATCCATTCGTATTTTACTGAGAATTTTTAGCAGCAATTAATAGGCTTTTTTGGGATTTTTATAAGCTCTGGTTAGCCAGGCTACTTAAGGAGCCTATATTTTGTCAACCATATGTTTTCAGACGTATGCTATGTACACGTATTTTTCTATCCCTGATGCAAAATTTGTTGTT
>NW_020171319.1:0-1021 GCF_000524195.1 Echinococcus granulosus | reverse complement strand
GTCTTTCAAGCCAGTGGAACTGATTCCATGATTCAGTTTGAAAATCAGTTGTCGCATACTTTTTTTCTTGATTTGAAAGCAAATTAGACGTCTGAATACCTTTCTAGTAAATGTCACTAAAGCAAATCACAATCCTGAGACCCTTTTTGAGGCAATTGAGACTAATTGCAGTATCTAGTACTTGATATCATATTTCACCAGTCACTGGTGATAGAAATGGCATGTCAATATCAGCGAAACCACAATCGAAGAGAGGTAGATGGACAGATCACGGAATGCCAAAAGGAGGGTTTTTGCCGAAATGCCCTATTTAGTTGACGACCTTTACATAAATGTACCACGAGCATGCAGAATATGAATAAGGTAGCATTTGCAGCTGTCTTGTAGTATTCCCTTGTTTACAAACTTTAGCACTAAGATGAGACATCCCAATGTTACAAAGTGCTGATCAGTCAAAAGAAGGACAGCGCAGGGGTCAAATTAGCGCTGAACTCTGAGTTGGACGATTACTGTACTGTACTGTACTGATTACTTAGCTTTCAATAAGAAAGGCCTATGATATATTAAGGCATTTATTTACTTGTCTAAACACAAATGTAGTGAGAAAAGGGACAACAAATATCTGTAAGTAGAGAACTGACAAGTGCTATGCGTCGGTCAGCAAGTATCTATGTTAGGGCAGAGACAAGAGTGAGGTAAAAAGCGCGAGCAAGACCTTGTTCGTAGAAATTTGTCCAAAGTGATAATATTCAGTTAAGGAGAAATGTGAAGTTGGTGAGTAGGACCTCGACGTGTAGGATACTACAGCTCCACCGACGCTTCACACGCCATGGAGGTTTTAATCATTACTCGGAGAAATAGCCGGGGGTAATTCAAAGGATGCGGCAATACAGAACTTCCCCCATACTTCGAACGTTTGTGCTAGGCACTGCGGGCAGTGGGTCGCTTAAGCATTGCCAATGATACACCCACTCGCTTCACGAACGGTTGAATGCTAAAACCATTCCTCGTCACAAGTCAG
>NW_020171320.1:0-1019 GCF_000524195.1 Echinococcus granulosus | reverse complement strand
TGACGCAGCCTGATACGCGTGCGCATTGATGGAACCAATCACAGCACTGGTAGGCCTGCCTGCGGGTATGTGCAAATTCGTGACTTCATTGGAGGTGCCTGCATTCCATTGCAAATAAACTAATTGTTCATAATGAATGAGGAATCTCTTTTCATTGTATCCTCCACTCGCGCGTCTTCATGCTTATTTCCACCTCCTGTCGTTTAAACACACACGTGAGATGAACTGCAATAAGGCGAAGCCTGATTTGCTGTATTTAGGAACTTTCGTGGTGCTGCTTTGACTTCATTCACTTGTTAGGCGTTCTGGACTGCACAATAGACGTCTTCATATTCGAGAAGGCCTTCAGAGATTCTCATAAAAGTAGTTTGCTACATTTTTGTTCACGCTGCGCGGATGTTTAGATCATAGCAATTTCTATTAGTATTTGCAAAATAAACCATGTTCATCTATTGACACATGCAAATTCCTTCAATTAAGGACATACCCCTTTCAGAGCCAGCATAATTGCATATTTAAGTTCTTATTATCATCAACGATAGAGTTGCATTTATTTTGGCCAAAGAGTGAACCCGCCCGATAATTGCCAAACCCAATTGGTTGGAAATTTTTGGTATATTTATGCCTGTCTTCACTACCCTTACCTCTGCATGTTAGCATCAGTTAGCTCCAGAGAATTTCGTGACAAGCTCATTCAGAAAATTTTTACTCTTTCAACCGGGAAACAGTTAGCACTGTTGACTACCACATTTGAGGAAAAATAGTTGGAGAGATCCGTTCCTCTTCCCCTGAGAGCGCGCGAGTTGCTACGGTCAGATGAGCAGACAGACTGACAGGGCGGCTTGAGGTCTCCCTCTTTCCACTCTTACTTGTGCTCTCTTAATTGCAAAGTGAAGATGAAATTCCGTGAACACAGAGTAAATAAGCTTTCAAGTTCTGCGTGATTTAAATAGTGGCAGCTTAATTCGCTCGTGTGTTGAGTCAAATCTCGCTCTTTCTTCTGACTGAGTTGATGGGCC
>NW_020171321.1:0-1019 GCF_000524195.1 Echinococcus granulosus | reverse complement strand
GATTGCTGTTGGAGGACAAAAGCCTTCCAAATAGTACCTTAAAGTTAAAGAGTAAAACAACGAAATATCAAAGTACTTTTTGCTCTTCGACTGTAATGTACAAGCCCAGAAGATCTCGTGATAACTTTGACTCTTGTTGGTTGTTTGCAATCTAGCTGTTCAACGTAACCACTGATTTCTTGATTTTCCTTCATGAAAAACTCACCCACTACGAACAGTAAAGTCGTAGGCGATATTTTAATCCCTGGGAAGAAGAGAGTGATTCTGATGCACTCTGTTCCACATGGTCTTCGGGTCATGCTTTTGGCTTCTCACTCCATCTGTACGCTTGTGGGTGCATGCTATACCGCACTGCTTTGAGTGTTTACAACTTTGGGTAAAATACCAGGTGGGACTACCCATTTTCCTTTGGCATGGACGATTAGAACTAACCGAATAAGACCGAAGACTTATTCGCCAATGCAAGAGGGAGAGGCGTGTGTCGAGAGGAGGATCACTTCTGCCAGCCCACCTGCACGCTAGTAAGCAGGTGGTTAAAACTTCTGGCTAAGGAGTCGTGAGTAAATGCAACAATCTCCGTCGGCTGCGGTAAAGACCATCAAACTGAGGTGTTTATGTTGTCAAGGTATATGTTTATTTTCATCAGACTTATTGTGTTTGCAAGGCGAACGGCGCCACACGCGGTAATAAAATTGGGACGGTGGGGAGGGCGTGTGGCGGTGGGGAGAGAGTGGATAGCACTCACTCCGTTTTGTGTTTGCGTTGAAGAAAATAGGCACAAATACTTCATTCTCCATTTTCTGCTCTTCTCATCAGAACAGGGTTAACTCTAGAACCATCTGCTGTCTCGAAAGATGTTCTACCTAATTGCACAAAATTTCGATTGACTTCTAAAGTTTACACCTGGATTTTTGCATTTTATGTCCAAATTCAATTATCCCAGTAATTATTGAAGGCATAATTAAAAGGCAAATTTATATTTTTCGAGTTAAAAGCCATTAAAAGCCTACAAATTAAAG
>NW_020171322.1:0-1018 GCF_000524195.1 Echinococcus granulosus | reverse complement strand
TGGCATGTTTTTTTGTAAATGGGACTTAGTCAAAAGTATTTCCGATAGGAGTGCCCTTTATTGTTACTTACTAACATCGCTATGCAAATATATGCCTTCCACACATGTTGAATTTGGCAAGTAAGTAAAGAAGTAAAGCAGAGCTGACTCGTAGTTATTGAGCAGTTTTTCCTGTGTTCCAGTAAATGGAATTCGCAGTGCATCTGAAATCTAGTCAGTGAATGCTAATGATGTTCATGTTAAATGCAGAAGAGAAGGAGGACACTGCAATGTTGACGTTGCATCCTATTAACTTGCACTAATCTTGAGTGGATGAGTTCGACCCCTAATGTCTTTGTGGCATACATACACAGAGAATTCATCAAAGGCGTATCACAGTATTTTTTACGATTCAAGTGAAAGACAGCGTGCACAACGCTAATGTACACCAGTACAAGGAATGAAGGAAGGCTAAGTAGACTCTGAATACACTATTAAAAAGGTGACAAAGATTGGTCAAATCAAAAAATGAGGTTTGGCTACACTGCATGAATTAAGCGTCCATCTACCCTAAGCTAACCTTACCCTCCCTTGATAAAGGTGCAAAATAAAGTATACCCACCACCGCTGCTTCACAACGCAGTTACCAAATCATTACAACGTCCTCCTGGCAAAAATAAAAATGATATGTATAAACGAAAGTATCCATTTCAAGCTCTGATGTCCATAAAAAGAAAAAAAGCCACAACGTATCCCTTCAGATTAACTTACGATGCGGAATTCTTGTGGCCAACTTACCATCCTGGAGCAGTTGATCTCAAGCACCTACTAAGATCCTCGTTTTGGGAGAACTCAGAGAAAAACGATGGCCTAATGCCCATCACCTCACTGGGAATTTGCAAATCGACTCAGTTGCACGTACCCATAGTACAAATAACTGTCACATTAGCCCTTAAACAGTGTAAAAAAAATTTTAAATAGATCTATGTGGTTGCTAGAGATTGCTGCACTGGAAAGAGGAAGAGGAGCCGGCAAATGA
>NW_020171323.1:0-1017 GCF_000524195.1 Echinococcus granulosus | reverse complement strand
GACCAGAGGCGGCTACTGCAAGTGTCTGGGGCTCTATTTTCACATGAGGTAAACAGGTTTTCCTCTGCCTCCAAAATTGCAAACCACTGAACGCCCATTTCCCTTCCTCCATTGTAAAAGCCAACAAATCTTCTGTTTGCCTCGATAAATATTATTCATATTATTTCTGACACCGAAAACAGGTTGCATGCATCAAAGAGCTTTTGGTACATTCCTTTTTAGTGGAACACCATTTGGAGGACGAAAGCTAAGATAGATGAATTAAAAGCTATGGTAAGGTGAGGCATTAAAACCGAATCTTAGTCATGCCATTGTGATCTGGAAACACCGGACATACCATTACAATAGGCACAATCTGAACAATGAAAGGAGTAGTTTAATAATTGTTTGAGTCTAAAGAAAGCAGAATTTTCAACAGGTAACCAAGGGGCATAGGGCTTGAATGCATTTGGGCATTTAGCATTCAGCCAATCACATTTGTACACCTAACATGCAAATTGATAGAAAGAGGAAGAGTATGAATGAGGCTGGATTTGTAGGTCTGCCCTCATTTTTCGCCATGTATACACACTGGAAATAGGCATTTCCGGCCCCTAAGGTGATTCTAAAATTAGGCTAAGTTCACGGCATCAGATTATTAGGGGTATTAAGTTCGAGGGTGCACCAGTAGCTGTTTTGAACAAAAGCGACTAATAGGGACGGGGATTACAGTCTTCCAATTTCATAACACTAATGGCCAGTGCTCTGAAACACCAACCATGCGGATATCGTGCTCCATGAAACAGTGCACTTCCGCGTTCCAAGGCAACAGTAATAAATTAAAATTAACCACCATGGAGACAAGTTCAGCCAGGAAAGAATTGAGAAATTCCACAGCTTTTGATAAACTCGATGGTGCACCGTGTCAGACCCCAAAAAGACAGTCAGGCTTATTGAAATGTGAACATCTAGGTTTCCAAAAAACTGGTAGACAAGTCTAATCACTAATGCCTCAAGAGATTTTATGGCAACCCCTAG
>NW_020171324.1:0-1017 GCF_000524195.1 Echinococcus granulosus | reverse complement strand
GCCTCTAGAATACAGAAGCAAATGCGCGACAGCAGTTTGATCAGCGGCACTTCCTCCATCCATCTAAACTACTCCACTGCTGCCAATTCAACAGATATCAACTGTCCCAGTACATCCATGCCAAACAATTGCTTAAAGGGAAGTTACCAACTTTACCTTTATCCGTATTTGGCATTTTAGGCTTTTCTCTCCTAACTCGGCTATAACACTGTGTATCCAGCACAAATGCACGTTGACTGCTGTCATCCACGGTGACTCACAATGGAGGGGATCTCAGCACCATCCTCTCATTTGACAGTCGGCTATGTGCAATGTTGTATCGAGAGGCGCATTGGAAGGATTGGAAGACCCTACGACGACCGTTTTGGTGGTGTTGTGGGATTTGGTTGAGTGCAGTAACAGTTAGAAAGTGGGAAGATTCTTCGCGCAGCCAGGTTGACGAAAAGGACTGGGATTGCTGCACCACTGCTATGGCAACATCCGCTAGAATGCCTATAATCTAAACGTTTTTGGTTCGCCGAATTTGTACCCGATGAGCGTTTGCATTGCCTTCACTTGAAAATGGGAGAATTGGGCTAAACCGGGCTGTCTTGAGGTGAGTTTTGTTGTACTGTTTGTCATTATCTCTCATCGTAATAAGGCCCTTCTGATGAAATAATGCGGTGGAATTTTTTGAACCTGAGTCTGACCAATATCATTCATATGGTATTACATTAATCCAGCAAAAGAAAACTATAGCTATTTTCATGTCTAATGGACTTCAAGCGAATGAATGACAATTTCTAAAAGGAACAAAGTGTGTGAAGACCTGGAAATACCTCGAATTATATCCCACCATTCAAATACAACGTTTGCATAAAGGAGGAATGAATATTACGTAAAGAAAGACCGGGAGGAGTTACCCTGGAACAGTCACTCGATTGTCTTTATCATACATAATTATAGCAACTGATTCCCCTTGACAGCGATATGTTGTCTATACGTGTTCTTAATTAATTAAAGGGGAACAAATGAGAA
>NW_020171325.1:0-1017 GCF_000524195.1 Echinococcus granulosus | reverse complement strand
ATCTTGTCCAGTGCTCCTACATCCAATTTAAATAGCTTGTGAATGCTTAATGGTATAGGGACAAAATAGCTAAATAGCACAGCATTGTTGTGCCGAAGTAAGTTCCACTTGACATCTACTCCTATTTTATGAACTCCCACTCCTGACTAATCAGGTTTTCGCAAAGTTAGGACGTCTATTCTTGGTGTAAACGTTTATGAAGAGTAAAACACCGCGGGATGGTCGCTACTGCTAAAGAAGAATTGTCACTCAACTCTGTCTATATTCTGGGTATTTGGGATGTAGTTAGGTTAAGACGTTCATCTAAATAGGGTACCTAGCTATAAAACCCACTCTTATCCCTCTGTGCTCCAACCATCCACCGGTCTTTCGAATGTGAACACTTTGATATTAACACGCCGACCCTAGTACCGATATTCGGCTAAGTACGATACCAGGTATAAGGCACAAGAAAATGTGAAAATTCTCGCAAATTAAATAGTTCCTCAGAATTGTACATGTTTCACACCCATATTAATTGGGGAATCTTGGCAGCCAAGGCTATCCACCTCTCCTACAGAGCGAATAGCCTATCAAACGACCAATCATGAGTCATCACTAGAAGAATCGCTTACTGCCTATTAACACGCACTTCTACGAGGCTAATGGATTCAGCCTCTAAAAGGCCGAGCTTACATTGCGCCTAAACCTCAGCGAGTAAGATCTTGCTACCCGCGACGATAGACTCCACACTTAAGTAAGGTATATCTCCTGTAGAATAACTGGAAGGAGTCTCTTATTTCGGGGTCTTGCAGACATTACTTTACCGTTTGAGTAGCTGAGGAAGGACCTGCAAGTTAAGCCGAGGAAGTGGAGAGGTAGTGTCATATCCACTATGTACCTCTCATCCCTCGCAGATGGAGTGGGACGGAAAATAGGAAACGAAGTGCTGGCTGGGGAGAAGAGGATAGAGAGAGGTGGCTCTGGAGTCATAATTTTCTCATCAACTTGAAATTTACAAATTCTCTGTCTTGATAA
>NW_020171326.1:0-1016 GCF_000524195.1 Echinococcus granulosus | reverse complement strand
ATTGTTAGTCAACAGGTTACATTGATGATGCGAACTGAATCCGAGAGAGCGATGACTGATGCATCCCCTTCACTACGCAGGTTATTGGTAGAGATGTTTCACATGAATGAAATAGTTGATAATTTGAAGGTACTCACACAAATGTTACAGTATGGGTTGCAGTCATTGGTTGCCATTTGATGGGATGCACAAACATGGGCGATTTCGCGCCTTCCTCTCTTGCCATTGCCATTTATGAAAACGAGATTGGAACAGGCGGTGTTAAGCAAGGTTCTTCCAGTCATCTCTACTCAAGTAGTCACGCAAGTGCGGTATTTTAATCCCAACATGCTGACTATAGTGGCAGTGGGGAGTTGAAGGACTCTACAATATCCGTCTCTTCGAAACGCAACATTCGTCCACCGAGTAGTTGCTCCCAATATGTAGAAGAGTTTTTCTGACGTGACAACAGAAGGATCAAATTTGCGGGTGCTATAGCGAATGAAGGTGAGATGTGGAGGATTTCGGCACAAGTAGAATGAATGGATGGAGGTCTTTTAGGCGAAATTGTCATGTGGATGTCTAACACCCACTCCAAGCGAGTAAACTGACGTAAGAGCGTGAGGCTGTTGATGCCTGTCACACGTAGGACGGAATCACCTATCCCCGCATAAGGAAACGCACTCAGTGGACATCCGGAACCATCTCTGGGTATTCATGGATCACCGATTAGATTGAAATGGAAATAAAAAATGAAAATATTCATTGGGTTTGCTGCAGTGCTGAGAAAATTGCTGAAATGTATCCAAGCCGTGCTAAACGCACTCAGGCAAATGCAGTAATTCTGCCCCTAACATCCTGACTATCGTAGTAGTGGGAAGAAGAAGGACTCTACAATGTCTTTCTCTTCAAGATGCAACATTTGTGCCCTTTGTTGCACTACGGACGAGAGTTGACAAGCATCTTCCTTCAAAGTGATGATTAACATCAAAATACACGTAGGTGTGCAAAGTATGATGGAGGAGCACACCTCTTGC
>NW_020171327.1:0-1016 GCF_000524195.1 Echinococcus granulosus | reverse complement strand
TTTCTTATCAGTCGGTAAAATGTTAGTGCTAGTAACTCCTTTCTTGTCAAATTTTAAAAATAGTCAACGTTTTTTCTGTATCCTTGCCAAAGCTTGGATAGGCTCTTGGTTCTATGGATCAAAGCAGCGAATGTGTTGAGTTTTGTTTACTTCATCCTCAAAATCGGTGCCATTTATTCTTGCCCTACCTAAACGCTGTTGTGTTAGCTGGGTAATTTGACCTGATTACCTTGTGGTAGCTGACTCCATCATAAGGATTTGTGTTGATTACGGTGAATGTTAACTACACCTACTCAGTTGCTTTTGGGGATTCTGGCCTGGGTAATATCTGTTATTAAGATGAATGATAACTGTCGCCTCTGCTTCAACCTGCCATTTGTTGCCTCCGAATTATTCATTTTACAACAGTCGTCACTGCTGATATATTCACTTGAACTCCTGTGAGGTAAGGGCAGTTTTATGTAGGGCATTTTGGAGATGTGGCGTCTGGCAAGAATGCGGTAATACGATCCCGGTTTTATTGCCTGTCTATTGTTTGACTCGTCTCGAATACCAATTGCGTGGGCGTCTATTATTTGGTTCTATGTCAAGTCAAATGAAGGAATGGTAACCCTCTAATGTCCCCAAAATTGTTCTTTGCCAACAGTTTAAGCAGAAGCTAGTCCATGTTTAGTGATCTACTTGACTAATTTTGTTTATGTTTGAAGTGTGAATGTTTATTTTTCCACATTTTCGTGTTGTGTAAGATTCACTGTAGCCCCATTGTTTGCATTAGCCTCAGTGATTTTTAGTTGTTATCGGTTTGATTGCGTATTGCATAACCTATCTTGTCTCATGGAGATAGGGTGGCTTGAGAGAAAGGTTGTACGTCTTTTGCGTAAATTGAAAGTGTCTAGTCCTTTTGAGCTATGCATGAGTTGTACCGTGAATTAACTCCCGTTCCACTTGCTTCTGCTGTCCTCTGCTGCAGACTGCTTACTTTGGTCCTTTGCC
Organism: Echinococcus granulosus; assembly: GCF_000524195.1. NCBI lineage: Eukaryota > Metazoa > Platyhelminthes > Cestoda > Cyclophyllidea > Taeniidae > Echinococcus > Echinococcus granulosus. The sequence goes on along the minus strand of NW_020171327.1, from coordinate 23 downwards.
TCTGGCACCTTTAATCGCATATT
>NW_020171328.1:0-1015 GCF_000524195.1 Echinococcus granulosus | reverse complement strand
GCGTTTACCAGACCCCTTTCTTTTCACCTTAATTGCTCTGATCGATCCAATAAAAAGTATTTTCAAGCCCCATACCTTCCAATCAACTTCTTTTCCAAAAGTTTTCCCATGAACCGAACAACAACGTCCGAGTTGGAAAATTGTACAGAGCCAGGATGCTTCACCTTTGCTAGAGGATCAGCCCACTTTGACTGTAAAAGGCATTCCACTGCGTTACTGGCATAAAAGTAGTTAACGCAGCATCCACCGAGGCGACCCTCGCTTGAAGGCAAGTTCCTGTACAAATACTTGCAGACTTCCAATTCAAAGGGTGACGGTTGCGACTCTCCACCACTAGTATCACATCTTTTCACCTTTCCTCGTTTCTTAGAGTTCATTGTAAAACATCGACCACAGCACCACTACACAAAAAATAGGCTGGTGGATTAAGAAGTGCACGTCCACCCAATCTGAGATAAGCTTAAATGGCACTTCTTGCCTTATTGGTCACTTCAAGGACGCCTTTGTGATTTATCAACAAAGGACTTAATCTGTATTGCATAGGCATTTTCCTAAAAATAAGATGCATGACCAAAACAACTGTTGCTTCCTTTTGAGTTAATATTTGTTAGCAAAAAAGGGCTTTTTAATGAGGATTCACGTTCATAAAGATAGACTAAGTATCCACATATTTATAGGTATACCACTTGTATATACTGCAAACACATAATGCAAATTGATTTAAGAGCCCACTATAACTAGAAATTATGACATTTCTAAAAAATTGCGTGGCGTAGGTTTTACAAAACATAATGTAGTCTATGAAAATGCCTACAGAGGCAAAAAATCCGTTTAGTTGTGTGCCTTTGCTAATACTTCATTTGCTGCTACTATTATGCTTTATTGTAACACGATAGTGGTTTATCCCTCGGATCTGGTGAGGCGCCACTTTTGTACTTTGAATTAGCCCCCTTGTGTCTCGCTGGGTGGGCTGGCCTTTTGGGCCATGCCAATAGCCCAGACACCTTCTCCGTGC
>NW_020171329.1:0-1012 GCF_000524195.1 Echinococcus granulosus | reverse complement strand
GGTGGGAGTCTGTGGTTAGATATTGATAAGCAGGTAAAGCGCTGACAGTTGTCATCATCCCAGCCGGAGTACACAGCTGTCACATCGGCATCCCTAATCAGTCTTCACTGTTGTCAGTGAAACTATTAGCCATCGGTCCAGCGGCAGATTAGGTGGAGGTGAATGAGGTAAGCGACGCGGTTAAGGAAGAGCAGGGAGTCGAGTTGCATGTGAATATGGATTTAAAGAGCCAAGGAGAAAAATGCCAAACACTGCCTCTTAAAATGCCCTGGTGAGGGACTCATTTAAAGCAATTATCTTAATCAAGGCGTCTAACATATTTTTCTTAACTCACTTTGAACAGCTGGTGAGGAACTCTAATAAAATCTGCATGTACTAATAGGCCTACGATCACTCAGCGCTTAATAGTTATAGCACTTTTTGACGCAATAAAACCTCATTCCCTAGAGAGGGGGTTAACGAGAAAAGTACACATATTTGTGACATTCAGGCTGGTCTGTTTAAATGTCTACCTCCTACTTAAGCCTTGGCAGTAGTAATGATGCAATCAAATTGAAGCTATGCTTACCGGAAACGCTCACCGCCACAGAGGCAATCAGAGGAGGAAGAGGAGGAGGAGGAAAAGGGGTGTCACTTTTAGCATGCTAATGTGCTAATTAGTGATTTACAAATGAACTAAAACTGATAATAATGCAGCTAACCTACGTACGCATACCGAGGGAACCATCTACCAAGTATTTAGACAGAGGTCGAAGTGCATAAGAAGGTGACAGTGAGTCACGTAATGCTATCACGCTTGTTTCGGTTGGTTGGTGGCAAAGAAGGCAAGTTACGGACCAAAGCAAAGACGAGGTCAGCGCGAGTTGGTCTGCAGTTCCTCGCGGGTCGTGTGCACCGTCTGTTGCGTCGTGGCAACTGCGCTGAGCACGTGAGTGGGGGCTGGAGCACCGGTTTACTTGGCTGCTGTGCTCGAGTACCTGGCTGCCGAGGTGCTGGAGTTGGCGGGTAACGC
>NW_020171330.1:0-1009 GCF_000524195.1 Echinococcus granulosus | reverse complement strand
ACCGCGCCTAAATTACCAAATAAGTTACAAGAAGAAGAAGAGGAGGAGGAAGGATTGTTTGGAGGTAAGAAATATATTTCAACAAAGACACTTACGAAGGTTTTGACGCAACTTGCTGCATCACAACCAATCAACATCTAGTGTGTTTCATTCAACGCTGACAGTATCTCCATCATAATTCGAATTAAAGATCCCAACAACGCCAACAACACCAAAAACAAATCCCACTCGTAACCATTGAAAATACTACGCGCATACGCACTACAACCAGTTGCACAACCTTTCCCCATTCATTAGCCAGGACAACAACAATGCCGCAAGTACTTAGCAAACGCAAGCCAGTTATTCCTTTCACCAAAAAATATGAACACAAGTGGCATGGTGCATTACAAGAATCCATTAACTCAGTCGATGTGACGAACGAATGCGAATGAGCACAAAAATCAGGACTGCCAACATTTAACAAATACCAGTGCTGCATGACGGCACCTAGCCAACCAGCAGTGGCACCAAACCATCGTCAGTCAGCATTTACAGAAACAAACGAGTGGACGACGTAAGAAACGGGGAGGTAGGAAGTGGAGCCAACGAAGGTACAGTTTAGTCGCAGGCCACCCGTGTACCACTTCCACACCATGAATCACTAGTATCTCCCGTATACACAAAAAACTACACCTAACAGCCAGAAGGCATACATCATCAAAGTAAATAATCTCAAAACATGTAATAATGTGATGCACTGTAGATGCACATACATATACCACTGTGGACAATTGATTTGACCGACTCGAAGACAATACAGGCAGCATGCTACATTGCTTGCGCGCATTGGTCTCCGTTTCCTGTGATAAATTTCCACATGCGACACCTGTACCAACAAGTTCCAACCTAAAAAACATTCCCGCACCTGTGAAAACGGAATGAAATGTAGACAAACGACCTCAATCATGGCGAAGTTATGCGATAATCTTACCAGTCAAGTCGGCGGATTAACACTTAATCTAATGTT
>NW_020171331.1:0-1008 GCF_000524195.1 Echinococcus granulosus | reverse complement strand
TAGCACCAACACAGACGGCCAGGCACACGGATTCACATATTGTGAAATTGAAGGAGCTGATTGATGGCGTGAATGCTCGCCTTTCTGTACTTTTATGCTTTTAAGGCCAAATAAATGCTACTCATTCCAATTGCCTTGAGCATTTACTAAATTCATTACTAGGCATCGTATTTCACGTCGCTGTTAATGCTAAGGGATCAGCGACAGCAGCAGAAAGCAACCAGATAAAAAGTATGTGGGGAATGTGATGAGACTCCTGATCTGGGTAGTCATGTGGAAGCCCCAGCTGCACTAAAGGAACACGCCTTGGCCAAATGTCCTTAAGGAAAATGATTTGTCTGTCATTGTGTCAGATGGTGTAAATTAGTGCTTTCCAGAGTCTCTTCTTAGTAGAATTGAAATTAGCTGATGTGAATTGATTTGAATTTGTTATTAAACTCGAAGATTACTTCCAAAGTATCCGATGCAACAGGACAAAGTTTTATCAAACTAAATTACTGTTCTATGATGCAATATTTGTTTTAATGTAAAGGTGGTCTATCTGGCAGACTGGACTTCCATCTTGGAGGAATCATTATCCATTAGATCTATAATAACCTCTTTTTACGATCTCAGAGAGGACGTGGTGTGCCTCAGTGGTGTCAGCGATTCATAAGGGGACGTCTTGTTACCCCCTTGAGTGGTTGGCTACTCTAGGCCTTCGAAGTGAATGGTTTCGGGTATGGATGTCTATAGTCACGGTGACTCACCACTGCCGAAGAGTTGAAAGGAGTCCAACTTTGGACAATTTCCAACCATTGTTCTCTTCACGGTAGCCCCTACCGCCAAAATGTTCCTGGAGGTCGCATATGACCCTAAAGAACGAATTTCTACGCTTCCAGTGGGTGCTTCGAGGCAAAGCTTGAAGAATAGGCTAGGGGAGGGAGGTATTGGGCAGGCTTGAGTTTTACCTCCAAGTGGATCATTGGTCAAGAGTGCGGGTCAAGTTATCAGGAGATGCCCAACGGG
>NW_020171332.1:0-1007 GCF_000524195.1 Echinococcus granulosus | reverse complement strand
TGAGGTAGAGTTGAGGCGACATCTTTAATCCGGAGATGAGTTTCATTCTCTTACCACCTCTGGTTTACTTATAAGAAAGTTGTAAAACATGTTAATCCATGAAATGGCCCGTGCTTGGCCTACAAGGTAAATTGTTTATTCACACGCCGTATCATCACGTGTGATTGGGTAGCACGTCTGAGTGAGCTGGGGACACTGGTGAGGACACATGCAGTCGTAAGTAGGCTCCTTTCTGCATCTGTGTGGTACTTTCCAGTTCTGTGCTGAATTGTGCGAATCATCACAAAAGTCAAGCTCATGTTCATTCAGTACCCTAGTATTGAGGAACGATTAAGTTAGCTTTGGTTAGAGTGGGCTAATTGTCTCTCTAAGGCCCAAATCATCGTCAAGGTCAAACGGTGGCTATTAAACTCGCTTGAATATTCCGGCGGGGTGAATTAAAGGACAGACTAGGAGGGAAACTCAAGGGGATCTCTACCATCTGCTCTCCACTGTCCACTATGCCTCATCTGGGTACCAGGCTCATGTACGCACGCACGTCTCCGTCTGTTTATCGACTCACATACTTTGTCCCATAGGTCCATCTACCGTAAAGCATTTGCATCCTGGACATGTGGTGCAGAGGTCCGCAGGATCCAAGCCACTGGCCCACACACAAAACCCACTGTGCAACACATTGCCTTTTTGTTGATGTAGTAGCAAACGAGCATCATTCCATTTTTTGAAAATTCCCAAACTGTATTAATTAATTAACGGCCATGTCTGGGCTTTCTGGATCGCACGCATGTGGAATTAGTAACTCAGCTGTGATCCCTTCAGTTAATCACACCAACCAACTGTATGTGGTATCGCGGCGTGCACCAATCACTATTAGCTGTCTGGGTCTAAAATGAATCATTTCATAAGCTGACACGATCTCACAGCTTGTATATAGGCACACCAGATGTGGCATGTCTGTGTAACTTATTTGTGAAATCAAGATGTTGCCTCAACTCCGCTTCATCTCC
>NW_020171333.1:0-1006 GCF_000524195.1 Echinococcus granulosus | reverse complement strand
CACCTTCCACTGATTATATTTGGAAGACGCCTAACCCGAAGTATGCGATTACCTCAAGTGACTTTAATGAAAATACAACCCCAGAATCGATCACGACTGCCCCGCACAAGAATCCAACTCTCGTGTCTAAGATGAAGATGAAGTTTACAGAAGTGTCACGGACAACAGCCGCCACGCCTGCGACTCTATTTACAGATGAGAAGGTCAAATTAAAGCAGTCGGAAATACCTTCCATTGATGGTGCGTCGAAGAGACCTAATGTAAAGGACGAGGCCTCGGGGCGTGAAGTTGATACGTACACACTTCCACAGGCAATCACGACTGCTCCTCAAAAAAAAGTAACACCTCTGGCGAGGATGAGGACAAAGGTTACAAAAGCTGCACCGACAATAGCTGCAACTGAACCACGCGATCCTGTAGAGGCGGAGATGGATTTAATACGGTTGAAAATACCCCTCATTGATTTTGCAATGAAGATAGCTGAACCGAAGTATCGGGTTAAGGCTCGTCGTGTTTATGCAAGTTTAAGAAGAGTTGTGTACAATTTCAATTCAAAAAAGCTGAAAGCCATTAATTCAGACCTAATTATTGCTAAGAAAAGCATCGATAAAGCAAATTTTATACTTGTTGAAAGTCGTCTCCAGAAAGCGAAAGAATATATCCAACGTGGTGGCGCAGTAAGGAAATTAGAAAAGGTACGAACAATAGATCCAACTACGCTTTTCATATTCAATGAATGGGAGATTCAAATGATGAAGTCCAAAATGTCCCGTTTCCGCCAGTTTTTAAAGTTCGCAGATCAGAAGAAATTTGCTACCTTACTTCAATTGGAACCAAATTATTTGAAAAACATATCTAACATGGACAAGAAAAGACTGCAAGAAATTAATTTGATGATAGATGATTGCGTTCGAAAGTGTCTCAGTGTGATGTATAGGATTGCAAAAGGCCCTTTAAAAGATGGCACACTAAAAATTGATGTTCTTTGATGTACACAATTTATTTT
>NW_020171334.1:0-1005 GCF_000524195.1 Echinococcus granulosus | reverse complement strand
TGTCCATAACTTGCGGAAGCATGAGAGGTGTCCAATAAAGAAGGTTGTCTCATTCCTTCCTCTCTCACTCACAGCCTTTTTCTTCATCCTAGACGAGGTGCATGTTTTTGTACGGATTGGTTTATTGGTAGCGTGATGAGATATGTGGCCTGGGTCTATTGGGGAAAGTGAACCTGAAAATGGCTCTGGTCATCTAGGTGGATATCGCATTGCGAATAGTCAGAGAAGGAAATAGACGACCGGATGGAGGTAGGGGTTTCAGTAATAGACGAGATGAAGAGTATTGCTTATAGGCTGCCCATTCTTCTAAAAGCATATCTTCGCCCTCAACAAGGCAATATTTTCTTTACATAAATTCAGTGAGGTGTAAGGAGCTTCATTGCATTAGCCAAGTACAAACAGTGAAACCTAAGCGTGTTTATATGTCTTCTCCCCAAAATGCAAGTGTAAAACAGAGGATGATGGAGGGACAGAAGGAGGAAAGGGAGAGGGCAGCTAGTGCACATCTGTGCATAACTGTTTTTCCTTCTTCATCTCCTTTCTGTTTTGCCTCGGGGACAGCATTACCTAAGATGTCTTTGAAGTTGCTAAGTAAATTCTGTCAAAGCGTTTCTTGCCTCCTCCTAAAAAGAATGCCTATTAAAATTCTCAAATTTTTTGCTTTATTTGTATAGAATGTATAACGTTTAAACTATTTTACTACTGCAATGCATCACTCAAGCACTGCGTTTAGAGGAGAGGAGATAAAGAAGGACAAGCTGCAAATGTAATAGTGCTACACACAATCGTTATATATGTCTACTTTCTTTCCACCTCATGAAGGCAATTAGGAGAGCCAGCTGGGTGCGGTTGCAAGATGAGGTACCCAAGCCAAACGATGGCTGATTACCTCATGAGCGAGTAATTTGTGGTGGCACTGCATGATGGGGGCCGACTAGGAGGAGTTCAGCTAAAGGACCCACTCTGAATATTCGAGACTTCGGAACTTGCTAATTTATCTAAAAC
>NW_020171335.1:0-1004 GCF_000524195.1 Echinococcus granulosus | reverse complement strand
TAACAGTCAGTACTGTGTACTCTAGCAATACGATATTTGGTCAAAGTAGTGAGTGGGTCTTGCTGTGGATCTATTTCGACGCAACGAAGGAGAGGTGACTGCTGCGAATGGGAGAGTTGGTGATGTCTGCTAACCGAAAAGCTATGAATGATGTCTACATTTGGCAACCACCCTAATCCCCTACTCTGTAGATAGGCTATTAATAACAGAAGCGATACTTGCTGTAGATTGTATGAAAAAGTTTGTTGCTAAGCCGTCTAGCCTACCCGTATGAGCACACGATACCACCTTCATTTCTCTGCAAATTAGATGATTTAAGGCAGATACAGCTAAGCAGTTGTGAAGTGTGAATAACTCGGTATTGAGGAATGAAGGCCCAATATTTCAATTACGAAGATATGTCAAATTCCGTAGTCCGTCTCATGATGCCACTTTTGAGCCATTATTCTCACGACTGCCAGTGGACATGCGTAATGGCCAGCACAGTGCCCCTACTCCAAATGCATTTCCCATACAGAAGGAAACTCTAGGTACAGCAGAAGTGTCTTAAGGGACCAGTGGCGTTGTGGTCAAGTATCTTTTCAATTGCGCTAAAACTAGATGGCTGGCGCAGTCGACTTGTGGGTATTATGCTTACATCACGGGCGGTTGACCATGGGGATAGCTCTAGTCCAAGGTGTCACAGAGAAGCGAAGTCGTGTCTGGAGAGTGTATGGGTGCCTGCGGCTCATGATGTTTTTTTGTAGTAGGTCCATGTACTTTCAAGACCAAGTTCATTCGTTTGTTGAGATTATGGTGTTTGGCAATGTGCTCACATTTCCAATACGTGGATTAAATGTGCCGCACCAGAACAACTTGCAATCGGTCTACCTGGTAACTTTAAACTAGCCTAGGGCAAATCCGCGGCATTGGCTGATGCTTGAGAGGCTGAACATGCTGGTCTGATTGCTAAATTTGCCTTTAGATTTATTTATATGAGCAACATCCTTGCCCTTTCTGAATTT
>NW_020171336.1:0-1004 GCF_000524195.1 Echinococcus granulosus | reverse complement strand
GGATGATTGGAGTTACCTTAAGGCAGTATTTACCACTGAGATCGGGGTATTTATGGCAATATCTCATCAAATTAAAACCCAGTCTTCTGTACCGTTATTAGGAGGATCGAATACTAGAGAGGACCTAGGGAGATGAGGGCATAAATGTGCAAACGGGCAGCGAAAGAAAGAATTGAAATGGTAACTTATTATTATTTCAGTTCTCATGGTTCTAATGATGCATTCAATGCACAAAGACAAAGTAAAAAACCAAAATTTTGGATAGTGACAAAATGTTTGTGAAGCAGTTAAAATTTTTAATTACGATAACTGCAGATATCAATCCGAAGCTGTACCTCCGATTCGCTGTGCACAACCTCCTGTCAAACGCACTTCCACAGAACTCATGGCCGGTTCGCATCCCACCTCGGCGGCAGCGGTTTTGACAAGAATTCTCTTGATGACATCCAATATAAAAACATGCTTACCTCCGAGTTTTGAATTGCCTACTTCATGTTAAAGGCTGCACAAATTTACCGAAGAACAAATTCATGCTGCTTTTAATTTTACCATGACATTTGCAAAGTAATCTCTGCTTACACCGCATCCATTTATAGGTTCGTCCAACTCTGGAATTCTCAATATGCTGCAAAAAAACTCTAATTTCCATCTTCCGCTAAGTATAATGTTGTATAAGCGACACTTAAGTCCGTAGAGCTAAAGCTAAAAGGGGAGAATCAAGATCGTTTATTAGCTGGCATTAGCGCAGCCTCTAGTATGAATCTTCTGACACCCTTGAATTTCTGCTATTCTGTCTTAAAGAAATATCTGCTTATTAGACAGGAGGACTTAACTGGTTAAGAATGACTATTGACCTAACAAAAAACTTATGCATTATAGAAGGAGAGGTGGTGCTTCTAATTTTGACAAAATAATGGATTCTTGAGGTACTTTGTGGTGAAGAGGATCGGCAAAATAGAGAAAAAGTTAACGTTCCTTTAGTAACAAAGTAATATTTCACTTCA
>NW_020171337.1:0-1003 GCF_000524195.1 Echinococcus granulosus | reverse complement strand
TTAGAGGAATCTCTTTATCAATATTAGTAAAGAAAGCGAGATGATCGAGGTGAATGTGTGGGTAAATTGGTGGATGGGCGGGCGATGGACCTTCAAAGGTTTAGAACTAAATCGAACACTTTTGATTGTCGATGAGAGGCACTTTGATAAAGGAGTTTGTGGCGCTAATATCGCAAACGTGATTTATCACAACTTAAGCACACTTTCCACATCTTTAATCCCCCCTTGAAACACACTTAGCTTGGTGTATTTTTGCAAACTCTCTTCATTTGCACAGTTTCAAGTTCGACACACTTTTTTTGCTGCCATGGGAGACTTATACTCCCTAACAATATGGTTTTTCTTTTAAAAAAAGAAAATAATCAAGGAAGAACGTCAGATATCGCCCTCTACATTTGGTATTAATGTTTACTTTGGTTTGAACTACTGCACTTTAACGCAAGCTATGACGCAAATACCAAACAATGGAATAAAAATAAAACCTTTTATCGTTAATTATGATAAAATAGATTTATATTTTGTAAAATCCAATGTAGAATGGTGTCCACTTTTAATATACTGAACGGCAGCCAGTAATGATTTTGTTGAATTTGGAGGTAACAGAGAACCCCACAATCGTATTACTAGAAGCCCTAATTCGGGTGCACACCAGCACAGTATTGCCATGTGTTGACAGTCAATAAAGCGCATTTTGCTTTTGCCTTTAATTTTGTTCTGGTGCACTTGTAGCACTCAGGATCCCATAAACTTTGACCATTACAATCTACGCATCAGGTACAATTTCATTAGGAAACCGATGAATTATTGGAGATGTGGATTTTGTGAAACTGTACTAAATCTAACCATTTTCCCTAAAGCAATTAAAACCTGTGTGCATGTTCCCTACTAAAGGATAGCAAATAGATGACCCTGTCAGAAATGCGTACTTTCCAATTTTTGCCTTTTAGCTCACACTAGATGCAGCAACTTCAGCAGTGATGTAGTCTTGCCAGTCATTTGATTT